>NW_009940327.1:45265-59903 GCF_000696875.1 Nestor notabilis | reverse complement strand
CTGACAGCGGAGTTTCTTTTTTAAATGTCATGCATTCACTTTCATTACTTCCAAATAATTGCCCAAAAGATCAGCAGCCGGATGAGCGAGAGCGTTTCACACCACCATTAGTCAAGTCCATCATAGACAAAAAGCAGCTGCAGGGACCTGCTCTTGGGCATGGCCAGAAACCACTGTCTGTGCAGCTCCTAAACCCACCCGGAGGGAGCAGACCCACTGCCCTGCTCTTCTGTGGGTAGAGGAAGACCCTTGAAATCAGTGAGGTTGGGGCAGGGTTCTGTGCCCTACAGTGCCAGGCGGGCAGTGCTGTGCCCAAGAAAGTCATCTTCCTTCCTTTGAGGTCTGTTCAGTGCAATGAAACATCTTGCCATTGGGGGTGTTTGTATTGTTGAGGATTTCATCAAATCCCGGAATGGTTTGGGTTGAAGGGACCTTAAAGCTCATCCAGTTCCAGCCCCCTGCCACGGGCAGGGACACCTTCCACTAGAGCAGGTTGCTCCAAGCCCCTGTGTCCAACCTGGCCTTGAACACTGCCAGGGATGGGGCAGCCACAGCTTCTGTGGGCAGCCATCCTTCGTAGGCAGCAAGGGCCTGTGGCCTCAGCTTTGAAGATACACCAGTTGCTGTAGCACTGGGCAGGGCTGAAAAGTGGCTCCACCGTCAAGGGGGCATCACCTTGTGGCAGTCCCTTGTGCGGGTTCGCTTCAGAGCAGTTTTCCTCCTTCCTCTTCCTCCCTTCTCTGTGGGTCTTATAAGAACTGTCCAGAAACGTTGGCCTGTGGAGGCAGCCCCACACTTTTGCAGATCAGGTCCAAGACAAACTCCAGATCCTGACTGTGAAAGCTCTGTGGCCTGTAATGAAAGCCCTCAAGGAAAACTGTAAATATAGGAGCTATTGGCAAAATTCAGAGCTGGCCTTGGGCTGGAACTCCCTCTCCCATAGTGGGAGGTTTGATCCCAGGTATTGGCGCAGGCCTGTGCTTTGGTCTATCTTAAACAGCTGGAAAACAACATCTTTTTAATCTAGACATGGCTTTCATCCTCCTCTGGAAAAAGAAAAAGAAAGAGGGGGAGGAACAAAAGGCAAAAGCTGTAATAAAACCCCTGGATGATGAGAAGTAGGAAGGAGAAGTAGTAAGGAGCAAAAAACCGGTTCCACTGTTGATTATTCTTCAGCTTCTAGTCCAAGGCCTCACATCGTTTGAGGGCTCAGATCATTAGTAGGAAATGATGGGGTTTTATTGATAAAGAGTCTCTAATTGATGTTTTGGCCAGTGCCAGGGGCTGTGGGAGCAGTCCTGGGGTCTGAATACCTTCATCTCCTGCTGCACAGCATGGCCAAGGCAGGGCTCCCTCCAGGCAGCCAGCGGGTTCAGTTCTGATGTAGAAGGTCAGTTGTTTTTTATAAGAAAACAGATTTTTTTTTTGTCAGAAAACTGTATTTCTGCTAGAAAATAAGCTGGTTTGGAGGAAAACCCATGGATTTTAATTGGGAAAGCAAGATGTTTGAGTTTCACTACTCTGGGTTTCTAAAGGGAGAGGGAGGGAAAAGAATTCCCCTGGTTTTAAGTTGCTTCTCTAAAACTCCAGAAATGCCTATGGAGCATTTTCCAGATCATGAGACAACACTGGTTTCTCTCCTTGAGAAACCAGCCCCAGGTCAACCTGCTCCACCTTATACTTCATTTTGTGTGTTTAGTCATCCTGAACTCACACAAGGCTCTTGTCTTAAGGGAGGACCAAGACCATGGTGCTGAAGTTGGAGGCCATCAGAAGGCAGCCGGAGCTGGTGCCCTGGAGTGGGAATGAGCTCCTTGGACCATTAACCCTCTTCTGAGCCATGTGCTTCTTAGCTGGGGTTGACAGCAGGTCCATACTTGGGGCAGTGTCATCCCTGATGCCTCCTGCCTCCTCGTTCTGTGTTCCTTGTGTCCTGCTGCGCTTCCAGCAGGGTTAAATCTAAACCCATGGGAGGTGATGGGATAATCCATCGCTTCCTGTTGCTGCTCTGGGTCTGAAACTCGTCCGAGCCACCCTAATGGGGTGAGGAAGGCAGAAACAGACCCCAGGTACCTGGGACCCATCCAAAACCAGCCGGCTGTGTCCCAGTGAGGGTGTGAAGCAGATGGGGCCACAAGGGCTGCTCCTCACACCCTGGGAATCCAGGAAGCCCAAAGGAGTGGGGCAGGTGAGCCCCCAGGCAGAGCATCCCCAGCGAAGCACCGTGCTTCAGTGCCTCCTGTCCTCTGCATAAATGCAATTTCCCTGAATGTCAGAGGAAAGCATTACAGATAACACACTGTGTGTGTCTCTGACCCAGTAAGTGCTGAAATCACAGATCTCATTATTCTGACATGATAGAATTTTCTCCCCTCCCCGATGCAACCCTGCTGCTGTTGTTTTCCAGACTGCAGACATAATTGCCGAAGGTGCAAAGCCTCCGCAGACAAATACGTCTTTCCTACTTCCCTACATCTAGCAAAATGCCACTTCTGTGTGTGCATAAGAAAACACTTTTAGCTCAGGCTCGTAAGCAGCACGTACTCCCATGGGAGTGCTCACCTTTAGAGATGTGCGAGACGCCGGAGCGGGAGACGCGCTGAGCACCCAGACAGTTCCCAGGCTCCAGGTTTCGAGGTGCCACTTGCCAGCCAGTGTGTGCCATTGGGGGTGACACGGATGAGAGAGGAGCCCTTCATGTCCCTGGGTATTCACTGCCCGGGAGCAAAGGGGACCAACCTCATTTGGCTGGATTGGGCAGCAAAGGACCCTCTCCCTGGCTTGTTGCAGCAGTCTTTAGGTTTTTGGGCTTCTTAGAAGATAAGGGGCATGCAGGGGACAGGTTCACCGTGAGCAGCACCAGAGTAGCTGTATCTGTGCAGGGCTGCATCTCAGCTAATGAGCTCTCTTAACAGAGAGCACTTACTAGCTTGGACATCATCATGGAGCAAGTCTGCTTGCAGGGTCAGTGAGAGCATCTCTGCTCTGCAGCCAGGAGATGCAGCTCCCAACACTGCTTTCTGCTGCCACCCAGACCTTTCCTTTGCAGTGTTGAAGGCTGTTTTTTTATTATAATAAGTTTAGTAAGTTTAATTTTCATTCTAGATGGGACAGATTAAAAGATCTTGGGGAGATAAAGGGGCTCTTTTTGCAGCTCAGATCAAGGAGGAAGGAGCAGGCTCCTTTTCAGGGCCACTGCAGCCCCTCCACTGGACCATCTTGCCCAAGCAGGGGATGTATTCTCACTTTCATTTCCATCTTTCTGCCTGTGACCTCCATCATTAAGTTTTGTTCCTCAGCAAATGTTTTTTAATCAACTTTACACATCCACCTTCTTGGCAATAACCCTCAATGTTTTTAATTGCAGCATCATTAGTTCAGGATGCAGTAATGCAGCAGTTAAAGCATGGCCTTAACCGGAGGGGGTGGGGAGGAGGAGTTGCTGCTGAAGTTTGCTGTTGAGGAGCAGAAAGCAAGGACAAGGACCCCGAGGCCTTTGGGCTGCTCCAGGGCAGAAATGCCATTAAGAGGATCTGCCAGGTGTGAAGTCCCAGCTGAGCTGGTCTTGCAAATCCAAAGACTTTGGGCCTCTGAAAGCACCTGCATAGCACACAGAGCTCAGCAGATGGTGGGAAAGAGGAGAAAGGAGAATGTTAGCTTGAATTTTGAGTGGGTTTGTGGTGCTGCTGCATTCACACCCCTTTCCTGCTGCTTTTCTTCGGATACTTGTGAAGTGGCTTGTGTCAATCCTTGCACAAGTGCTGGTGAGTGGATGGTGTGCCTTGGAGCAAGGGTCGGGTATGGGAGAGGTGTGGGCTTGCACTGCCCAGCATGGAAATATCTTGTTTTGGAAGTTCTGCTTTAGGAGGGTGGATAAAATAACAGAGCTGAGAGGTGATCTGTGTTGTCCTTGTGCTGTCCCCTCTGCCCACGATTCCATCGTGTCTTCTCTGGTCATTAATCAGAGATCAAAAGTGATTCCATGTGGTTAAAATCACCGGTGACACACTTGAAATGTGAAGATGGAAGGACAGCAGTGAAGGCCTGTGGTCCTGGGGAACCCATGGGCTGAGAAACAGGATTGCATGAAGGGCTCTTTATCATAAACCAGTAAATCACTGAGATCAATGGATCTAACTCAGACATGGTTAGAAAGGAAAAAGCAGAGGGTTAAATTAATCATCACTGAAGGGTTTGGCCAGCTCTGGTCACAGTGCTAGGCTAAAGAAATGCCAATAGAACCTCCCACAGGTATGTACATCCACAGAGCCCCCAAAGTGCTTCACAAACTTCATAGGCAGATATTTTACTGACTTATCTTTGAAGTTCCATCTGCAACTTGGGCTGTTCAATTACTGCAAGGACACAGGGAGCTTGTGCCCAGGATTTTAACATGAGATCTGTAGTGTGAGGAGATTCCATGTCCCAACCTCAGCGGTGGCAGGGATGGGGGAAACCACCAGCACAATCTGCCATCATTAAAACTGCATGGGGCAAAAGGAAATCAGATTAACTCCTGTCATGTGAATCTCCCTGAGGTTTGATGGCCTTTGATAGCCTGACCCAACCCCAGACTGTGCTTTGCCTGCTAAACCCCACCAGCCCCTGCACAGTGGCGCTTCCCAGAAGGAATTTCTCTCCGGCTCCCCAGGAGGTTTTGGCATTCTCGTCTCTGTCCAAACAGTCATTATTAAAGCTGTGTTCAAACACTCTTGTGTTTGCAGAGTTGAGCAGTGGGGGGTCAGAGGCAGCAGGAGATGGGGTGGGATGTGCTCGAGAGGCTCTGAAATCAGGGGGTGCCTTCTCACCTGAGTGCTGGTGAGCAATGCGAGCTCGTGGGCACACTCAGTAACTCTTAAGTTACACCATGCCCTGATACTTCAATTCCAATTGGGAAAGTCAGTGCCTCCATCCAGCTGCCAGCCCAGATCGAGCGGGGTCTCATACACCCCAAGGCCTTGGCATTGCCTCTGCCTGTCCTCACTGTGATGTCGTGCTTTGATGCTAATGTTAGAGTGTGGAAACTGAGGTTTGGGAGTTCTAGGAGCCAGGTCTTTCGATATTCAGACACTCCACTCCTGCTCAGAGCTGATTTGGATGGCGAGGAGTGTCCAAGTCCTGGTCCATGTGGGTGCTGGTATGTTCAGGGATGCTCTCCTAGGCCTTCACAGCCCCAGGCTGCCCTAGCTACTGTTCCAGTGCTGTTGCTGTGGGAAGCCCAGTGTGGAAACTGGCGTGTGTCAGGGATCTGCAGACTTGCCTTTGTGTCCATAAGGGATTTCTGTCCTGGCCAGGCCCTGGCAGAGGTGTCTCCGAGGGCTGGAGCAGCTCTGCTCTGGAGCCAGGCTGAGAGACCTGGGCTGGATCAGCCTGGAGAAGAGAAGGCTCCTGAAGGGGACACCTTAGAGCAGCTCCAGTGCCTAAAGGGTCTCCAGGAAACCTGGAGAGGGGCTTTGGACAAAGGTCTGTAGGGACAGGAGAAGGGGAATGGCTTTAACCTGACAGAGGGGAGACTGAGATTTAGGCAGGGCTTGGAGCAACGTGGTCTAGTGGAAGGGGGGTGGGGCGGGGGGGGGGTTTAAGGACCTTCCAACCCAAACCAGTCTGGGATTCTATGAGTGAAATCCCCCTGGTTGGAAAACCACAGAGTGCAGATACTAACGTGTGTAACAGGGGTCCCTGCACCCAGCCTGGCTTCCCCAGCACCCTCCACGGGTGAGCTCTCCTGGAGAAATGCACTTTGCAGGCCGGGCTGTTCCCCTGCACAATGGAAATCTGGCGGCTGCATCCGCTGCTTAAGAGCCTTCCCCTTGTGCAATAACCTCTCATTATTTTTTAATGTTGCTGTAACTTTATGGCTTAATCAGTATTTGCAATTTGTTAGTAGTCCAGGCTGCAATAAAATTGTTTTCCAGGTACTGAAACATCCTATCAAGGTTTGTAAAGCAGTGGTTCTTAGTTTATCACACTCATAAAAAGCACTGGCAACTTGACAGATATAATAACTTTTTTTATCAAGTGTCTAATTTGAGAGGAAATTAAGCCATACATTACATGCTGATCCGAGCTGGAATTGGAAAAAGACCCAGCCACCCCTCTCCCCACCCCAGTGAGTTTCCTTTCTCATCCCAGCCTCTTCTGGATAAGAAAGCCTACTGGAGGCTGGCTGTGCTGCTGCATTCGCTCTGCAGTATCCCTGGATTGTGTGTGTATTTTTACAGGGCACTGCACACTTAATAAAAAATAATTTATGTGGCCTGCATTGATGTCACAGCAGTGAAACAATACCTTTCCTTTCCTGCAGCAGAGCTGGATTTATACGAGTGCCTGGAAAAGCTTCCTCGAAATGCAGTGCAGATGCTCCAGGCCACTCTAACAGCCACTATATCCAGTTTACTTACGGACCAAGGTTTTTAAATCAGGCAGGTGATTCTGGGTGCTTCTGTTCATGGCATCCATCTCAGGGTGCCCAGGGGGGCTGGGAAGAGAAGGACCTGGTCCTTTTCAGGCCTTGGAATAATTACAGTCTTATCCTCAGGATTTGGAGTGGTCTAAGGAATACCCACCCCCACCCCCCCAATCCCAATGTCTGCTCAGGAAAGCGTTAGTGAATTGAGTGGGGTCTGCTTTGTAACAGCCCCAAAAGACCCTTCCTTCATGTGGCCCATTGCATTCGCAGGCTCCCTCCTGGTCTGTGATTCCAAATGTCCCCCCAGTCTCCCCCATCCACAGCCCCAGCCCTTGTCCTGGTCCTCTCCCCTGTGCCTCTCTGCCTGCACCAGCAATAGAAGGAGAGAGCACAGGCTGTCCTCAGGCAGTCATTTTAAGGATCATTATTTTGGTGTTTAATTCCAGGACTGATTTTCCCCCATTCCCTTAAGTGGCACCAAAATGCCAATAAACAATTGAGCAACTAGCACAGATCACCCAGAGATAGGTTGCTAAAATAAGGCTTTGGAAGCAATGCCCGGGTCTCCCGTTGTCTCCTGCGGGCAGAGCACCTCATCCTTGAGCCCTGCAAAGTTTAAACGCTCACTGAGGCTGCAATGGGTTTGCTCTGGAAGCCTGGAGTAAAAGTCAGATGCTGCCTACAAGCCACACACTGTATTTGTTTAAATTTTCATGTGAGCGAATGTCTGTGACACAGGAGACAGGTTTATGGAGAGGGGGGGAAAAAATGTTGACAAATGGCCCAGTAATCAACTGGAACATGCAATAAATCATTGGAGTGCCAATAACACTTCCAGGAGGAGTTGCGAAAGGTCATTACGATGCCACCATGTATCATGCAGCGCCAAACAAAGCAAACAGAACATGTTGGGAATAGGATTATGGGAGAAGCATCTGTCAGTTCTAATTAAGAATTAACTGTGGATCCTATATAAAAAGATGTGTGGTTTATTCCTATCTCCCTCCTTTTCCCACTTAGCTCTCCATTTTTCCCTCTCCAAAATAAAACTCAATTACTTAAAAAGAAAAACCACCTCTGTCATTTAATCTATTCAACAGCAGCAAAAATAACCTGATGTGACAAAAGAGTGAAGGCTGGAGGGGAGGGACAGGGCTCTCCCTGGCTTCTGCAGCCTCCACAGCATGAAGGAGTGTGGCTCAGAGCCTGCCCAAATTGCCTGGAATCCCAGAAGTCCTTTGGCATCCCAGAACCAGGCATCTGTGATGGCTGCAGAAGGCAGAAAATGTACAAACCAAAACACTTCAAACCCCAACCTTGGTGTGGAAAAGGAGAGAGCTTGGAGGTTGAGATGCTGAAAAGATTTTGGCTACCAATGGGAGCTAAATAAGTGACAATGAAATAAAGCAGAGCAGTCAAAGAGAGAGAGAACCCAACAGAAGGAGGCACGGGGCAACCAAGGGATGTGCCCTTGGAGGGGATGGGGGTCCCTGACCCCCTTTCACACCACATCCTCCCCCCACAGCCAGTGTTGCTCAGAGGCACCCCCTGCCTCTGGCCCAAATCTCAGGGATTTCACCCCCTCGAGCTGTTCATCCCTGTTCCTGGCACTGGGTCTCACCCAAGACAACCCAGGGGTGGCTTTTGTGGTGTTCCCCTTGCCCAGCCACATGAGCCGCCCATCAGCACTGCTGCCAGTGGCCCTCCCTGCATCAGCATCTCATAAATCCCTCCGGCTCCTCCTTCCTTTCACCTTGCCTTCCCTCTCCTCCCCCAGGCTCCCCTTTCTCTCCCTCCACATTAATCTGAGTTGCACTTTATCATGTGGGCGCCCATCCCAGGGCTCCTGCTGAGAGGACTATGCAGGCACCATGCTTTTCTTTATTATTATTATTTTTCCCTTTCTTCTCCTCTATATTTCCAGGCCTCTTTTCTGCTTAAGTTGGCATTTCTTCTTTTTTCTTCCCCTTTTTTTCTCTCCCTTTCTGCTGACTGAGACAAGTCTGTGTCCTACTTCAACATCCCAGGATTTGTTACAACTTCAAGGTGCAGGTTTATGGCCACAGTTGTCCCGTTTATGGTACAGTTCTTCTTATGGGTTCTAATAAACTTTGTAGCTCCAGGGTGCTCTTAAATCCTGATATGAAGGATGGAGAAGAATCATTATTTAGTCCAACTAAATATAAGATGCTTCACCCTTGAAGGCTGAGGATAATGTTTCTTTCACAGGTGTGGAAGGACCCATAATTCCTGTGTACAGCAAGTGCAGCTGCAGGAGAAAATAAGCAATTCTCCCCATGGAAATAAGGGTCCTCCCTCATGTGGGATGGGTGCAGCTTAGGAGGGATCCTCTAGCACAGGGAAGTAGCATTAAAGCTCAATAGGAGTTGCAGTTGGCTGGATTTAAAGATGTAGCCTTGTAACCACTGAAGGTTCATTAGAATTAAATGCTTAGTAAAATCACAGCGTCCCAGACTGGTTTGGGTTGGAAGGGAGTTTAATTCAGTTCCAACCCCCTGCCACGGGCAGGGACACCTTCCACTAGAGCAGGTTGTTCCAAGCCCCTGTGTCCAACCTGGCCTTGAACACTGCCAGGGATCCTTGGATCAAAGGATCCAGGAATTCAAGGATCCAAATCCTTGGGTCAGAGCTGAAAAGAAAACAATCCAACCTGCTCTGCTCATTTATGTGTCTCTCCCTGCAAAGCTTTACACGGGACCTCAGTATTGCTTTTCCTTCATGTTCAGAGCAGAGATGTATGTTCATATATGTATGCTTGTATGTGTACATGTGTGCAGGATCACATTAGCTGAAGGGAGGAGCTTTCTGGGAGGTTTTGGGACCATTGCTGAGGAATACCGTGGGCTTTTGAGGGAGGAATGGGCAGAGGGAGAATCACAGCAATCCTAAATCATGTTTTGGGTCTCAGGGTTTTGCAGTAGGGCACAGCTCAGCACTGAGGCTCATACAGGGACACAGGAGGGGAACGTCAACTCAGGAGCTGCTGGTAACTCACCCAGCTCTAACCCAGGAGCCGGGCACTGCTCAGAGCATCACTCAGGCTTCACCAGCCCTTTGTTAATGTATCATCTGCTGTCGCAATTACTCTTCCTTGTGAATGACTGATTCGGTGTCACTTTTGGCTTGCATCTGCCTGGCCGCTTTGGTCCCTCCCCAGCAAACCCAGCAGCACTTCCACAAATACAGAGACTCTCCATGAGGTCGTGGCAACGACGAGTCACCCCCGAACGGACAGACTGAAATAGCAACCTGCCAGGAAAGTTTCCTTTCCTGTCACTGATCCCTTCAACTGGTTACTCAGAGTTTCTGTGGTTCCTGCAGCATCCAGCAAGGGCAGCTCCAACCATCCCGGCCTTTAACAGGCCACTGTCAGCAGCAAGAAGGCAGCGTTGTCGCTTCAATACCTATTTGATCGTGGTCGCCAGTATAAATCATTGTGTTTAAAGCCGTTGAAAAGGCCACAGGACCAGACACCAGCTTGTTTGCTTATTCAGATCACAGAATCACAGACTGCTTTGGGTTGGAAGGGACCTTAAAGCTCATCCAGTTCCTACTCCCTGCCAGAGGCAGGGACACCTTCCACTAGGACAGGTTCCTCCGAGCCCCTGTGTCCAACCTGGCCTTGAACACTGCCAGGAATGGGGCAGCCACAGCTTCTCTGGCAATACCTTTAGGCACTGGGACCTGCTCTAAGGTCTCCCCAGAGCCTTGTCTTCTCCAGGCTGAACAAGCTCAGCTCTCTCAGCTTATCTCCAGAGCAGATGCCCTCCTCGGAGCATCAGATGTATGTAAATTCTTTTAAAGGCTGTATTTCCTTAAGCTCTAGGTGTCCTTGACACCCACTAAAACACATCACAAATCATACTCGACGTGCAGCTGTGGAGTTTAACAGTGTGGAGGGTGCAAGCCAGGGCATGGGGAGCTTGTGTGCCCTCCTGCGACCTCGGGATGCAGAGACAACCATTGCCACCAGGACCCTCCCCAAACGTGCCCTTCCAGCAGCCTCTTCACATTTACACGGAGCGCGCTCCTCCTCAGCAGATGTTCAAGACTCAGCACTCAGGCTTCCACGGAGGAACTTCCAACACAAACCATCTGGAAAAGAAAACACCAAACTATTTGGAAGCTATTTCCCTCCTCCGCCGCCTCCCCCCCCTCACCTCAGCCGACGATCTCAAAGTCACAGGGAAGGGTTGGAGAAGACAGAGCACCAGAGCCGGGAATGGACAGAGCGCATCAGGGCAGAAGTGTTCCCAGGAAGGCTGCAGCTGTTCCTGTGCACTGTGGCAAAGCACCCGGCTCGCTCAGCACGGCTCCGGCACCCCCAGGGCTGAGCGGCTCCAGAGGAGCTGTTCTGATGCTCAACAGTGAGTGCTGGGGACACGAAGGGGCTGGAACGTCTCTCTTTACTTTTTATCCTCACACCATAAGGAGGAGGCGGTAGCTTTAGGGAAAGGCATCTGTTGTTCCTAACGTCAGGAATGTTGTAGCTGGTTGCCCTCTGGCAGGTCCTGCGGTGCTGCAGTCTCTGGTTTCCCACTCATTTGCAGCCCTTCACGCTGCTGTGCCGGGGAGCCAAAATGCAGTCGCATGTTTTTCTTCCTTCAGTATCCAGAAACATGAAAGAAAGTGGATTGGGGGGGACCTGAGGACAGTTAATCCAAGAGGGGTCTGGGCTTCAGCTCCTGCAGCCAGTTCCAGCCTCCAGCAATAGGCAGGAGCCCCTTTCCAAAGGGCTGATGACTTGTGAGAGGGGCCTGTCCCCTCTCATGTCCCTTCAGAGACCTGGCCAAGCCCTGTGCAATGGCCAGTGTGCGCCTTGGTGTCCCCACTGTCAAAGGGACAAACCAGCCTGGCCTTGCCTGCTGCTCTCACCCAAAGGCAGAGCTGTAAATGGCTGTAGGACCAAGATGGAACCTGCTTCTTGCACCTCTTACAGCATCCACAAGATCAGCAGCATTTATTCTGCCCCTTGGCAAGTTTTAAATTCATGGCGCTTTACACTAAATCTCACCAGTACCCATAATACTGGGGCTGAGCTGAGCGAGTGCATATGTCCCCTTTAGCATTTCAGACAGGATGGTCCATCTATCCCTCCTCTAAGTGCTCCTTTTCCCAGTTTCTTATACCCATGTTGTTAGTTAAGAGCAGCTTGCACCAGGTATATGGTGACCACCTTTCCTGCACTATCAAGTAGCCCTGGTCCTCACTGGGTAAGGTGCAGCAGGAGCCCGGTGCTTAGATCATGCTGGAGGTGCTGGCTCTTCCTCTGCCTTTCTAATCACTTCTCACTGTAGCTTCTTAACACCCTCTTCTAGCTTTGGGAAAAGCTGGATTTGAGCAGAGAGCTTTGGGCACTTTGCACATACAGGGTTATTACAATCACTGTTAATAGGGATAGAAGCGCATTAGGTTTTGTAAGACTTCCTGTTGCCTCTGGTGGGCACGTGCAAGCCCGTGACCGGGTGTGCTGTGATCCCAGTGTGTTCCATGAGGTTTTCTGCTTGGTTCTACGATTCTGTGTGATTCTGAGTCGGAACCATGCATTGCTCCAGGAGCACACTGGCGCTCGAACTGTGAAGGGCACATTTGTGTGTCAAAACTGCAGTGGGAGCCCCATGTGTGAATCACGATGCAGCGTGTGTGGGTGAGCACGCGTGGTCACGACCGGCGCTGGCACATGTGTGCTGTGGAGGAGCATCGCTTCCCTCCATCTTTTTTGGGATTCCTCTGGGCTGTCGCCTTCCCCGTGTTCCTGGAGCGCTTTCGGCACAGCCTAGGAAATGGGGTAATGAAAGCCAAGTCATACATCCCTGCTTTATGTTTCCAACGAGGCAAGTGTGACTGTCAGGTTTACAAAAGATTGTTTATGTTCAGTGGCGTGAAATGGGGAGCGAGTGCGCGGAGCCGAGCGCGAGGGAGCCTGCCCTGCCCGGGCTGACAGCCCCGCATTCATCCTCCACGCTACAGCAGACAAAGCTCTGGTGCTGCCTGACAGCGGCCATAAATCACCGCTGGGAGATGCTGTACCTACAGCTTACACCATTCCAGATGACAAACACACAATAATCCACACAGCGCAGCACTTTTTCTCCCTTCTCTCTCTCTCTCTCCCCTTCGGACTCGCTGGTGCTCAAGTGATGACAAGAGGCAGCAAGGAAACCTGCAAAGCCTGGAAGTCTCCTGTGGGAAGTGTGGGATGGAGCAGCGGCAGTCGCCAAAGGAAATAGCATAAAGCTGTGTCCCACCAGAGCCAAGGGTGTTGAGGGCACAAGAGCAACAGGGGCACCAGTCTGCAAAGGGCAAAGGGAGGGGATGTCAAGCAGGGAAGAATCTTCCCTTGCTAGGAGGGGTCCAGTTAGAAGAGCAATGATTTTCACTTGCTGCTGCCCAGCAGCATGGAGCTGGAGCAGTTGCAAGGTGGGATGGGGCTGGGAAACCACCACCAGCACGCAGGGCTCTGCAGCAGCCCATGGGACAAGGTATGCAGGGCCAGGCTGTCATGCAGCCTGGAGAAACCTTGCCTAGTCCCTGTGCTGCTTTAGACAGCACTGCCCAGGTTCTTTTTTGATGTGGAAGTGGAGCATGGTCTGCGAAGAAGGAGGCAATGAAGGACAGGGAGACAGATGTGCTGCCACCACCCTGGGCTGTATTTTGCCAGGGAAGGGGAAGGAAAGAGGTCTATGTGGTTGGACAACCCTTAAATCAATGTATCTTCATTAACAAAAGATCTAATTCATCGAAGTGACAGCGTCTCTGTTTATATCACCTCTTTCCATGGGGGTTGCTGGGGGTTGAGGGTTGGGGTTTTTTCTCCCTTTCTTATTCTGACAGCTTTATCTTTCCCACACATGTTTTTATTTTCCCTTTCTGGGGGAGAAGGGATGATAATGAAGCTTTCCTTGGGAATACAGTCATTTAATGGACATTTTCTGCCTTACTCCCAAAATAAAGGGACATGTGGGGGGAGCTGGGAAGGAGGGGTTATCTTAGTGAGGTGTGGGTCTGATTCACTGAGAGGTGAGCAGAGGGGTATGCAGCTATGCATGCAGAATTAGGGTTATGCTCTGAAAATACCCCCAGCAGGAGCCATGGTCATACGGATATCTTGGCTTTCCTTTGGATAAGCAAACCCTGAGAGCTTCATGAGATGGCTGGATGACACCTTAAATCTTGAAGTGCATAAAAAGAAACCCAACTGTTTGTTTTGGTTTAATATCTGAAAACGTGTGGTTCAGGGGCTGGGAGAGCAGGATGCTGAATTGCCCTATAAATACAAGGCCTGTGTCATTCCAGAATTGCTCCGCTGTTCTCAGTGGGCTCGCTCTCAGGAAGAGTGAGGTTTGGACGTGATATAGTAACACAAAAATAGCAATAATAGGAATGAAGCCCCATTCAGCCACTCCTCCCTGCTGCAGGCGCAGGAGTGTAATATCCAAGATGCAAAACACAAGCTCTGTCTTGTGGGAAGAGGGAAGCTCAGGAGTCTGCTGGGGTAGAAATCATCAAACCCAACCCAACCAACTGACCAAATCCAACCAAACCAAACTCAACCAAACCAAATCCAACCAAACCAAACTCAACCAAACCAAATCCAACCCCACCAAACCCAACCAAACCAAACTCAACCAAACCAAATCCAACCCCACCAAACCCAACCAAACCAAATCCAACCAAATCAAACCCAACCAAACTAAACCAAACCAGACCAAACCAAGGCAGCTTTTCATCCAGAGTACAGCCGTCCTCACAGCACACCAGCAAACAGGAGATGAAAGGGTCATAAAATGAAGCTGTCGTCTGAAGGCGGCACCAGCACATATATCCTGATGTGCTGACAGTACCTGCTTCTCCCATAGCCTAAACTTCTGATGAACCAACGTGCTTCAGAGCGCATTTATACGCAAAGGCGTATAATATGTCCCCTGTATCTAATTATCTGTCAACCTGAGGCAGTTTGTTTTCCAAATCGGCCTCTCGGCTGTGACTTTATGAGGTCGTAAAGAAAACGGTGCCACTCTCGCACGGGAGCGCCGGGAGAGCCTTGGATCAACAAATTACCATCTTTAATGGTGTCTCCTCATGCAAGCTCCAGCCGGGGACCCTGGCACCCCCCGGATGGGGCAGTGCAGGCAGGGCACGGCTGACCCTGTGCTGCCTGCTCTGACCCCAGTGCGAGGGTTGGCAGGAGCTGGTGGTGAGCTCCAG
>NW_009940327.1:35556-45244 GCF_000696875.1 Nestor notabilis | reverse complement strand
CGCGGAGCCGTGTATTCCTCTGCCCACGCTGCTCCTGTGATTAATGATAGAAAGGAATTAAAAAGAAAGAGGAGGGGGGGAAAAGAGCGAGGGAGAGGGGAGGGGAGCGGGTCAACAGCTGAGTGCAAGGCAAGTCGCTAGACAGGGAGTAATTAAGATACTTGGGTAAATATGATTAATAAGCTCAAACTGGCAGGGTGTGCAGTAAACAAGGGCTAACCAGATGGTACCCTTTCCTTCCTGACAATGCTGCAAGCTCTGTAAAAATAGGAAGGAAGGCTCTGGAGCCTCCCAGCACTCTCGCTCCGGGAGGATGGAGGATTCAGCACCGAGCCAGGGAGTGAATCACCTGATAGGAATGAGAGACATTTCCCCCTTCATCCCATCCTCCATCCCATTCCCGTCAGGGAAGGTGCGAGGGGAAATCAAACGGTTGCTCTTGCGGTGCGGGGCTATGGGCCATGGGATCCAGCTCCTTCCTCAAGCACAGGCTGAGCTTTGCATGAGATGGGCTGTGGGCAGTGGGGACAGCAGCAGCAGGAGAGACCTCATGATGGTCTCCTGGCATCTGATGTCCAGAAAGAACAACCCGGTGTGGAAGGTCCTGCCCGGAGCAGGAGCTCATGGCTGGGCACAGGTGGGATCCCCCGCTCCTCCCTTCCAGCTGTGGCTTGTGGATCATTCCCAGGAAGAGCTGGTCAGAAATTTCCCCACAAAACACTTCTCTGTCAGAAGATGCCATTTCACCAAAGGTGAAACATTTGCGGAAACGCACAGATTTTGATGAAATTGCATTTGGAAAGAAAAATCAAAGGAGAAAATCATTTCGATAAGGCCAAAGCATTTGAGTTTGACCTTTTAGGAATTAAATGGCATAGGGGTTTTTTCCATTTCAAAAAGCTTTTTGTTTCAATGTACTCTATATATTATATATATATATCTGTAAGAACTATTGAAACCAGAACTAAATGTTGGGATTATCCCAACATAGGATCCCAGACTGGTTTGTGTTGGAAGGGAGCATAGAGCTCATCTAGGTCCAACCCCCTGCCATGGACAGGGACACTTTCCACTAGAACAGGTTGCTCCAAGCCCCATCCAACCTGGCCTGTGATGACACATTTCCCCCAGTGCAATATTGCAAGAAATTAAGCCCAAATATCCTTCTGCTTTGAAACAGGGAAGGGAAATCTGAGGAATTCTTTTCCCAGCCCTGCTGCTGTCAGTGGCCGCATCCCCACTGGGGCTGCTCAAAGGAGTTGAGGTACTTCAGAAAGTGCCACTTCCCTGTGTGAAGTGTTTCAGCACCTAAGCTCATACACATCAGAGCAACGTGACAGTATGTTGAGGGTCTATCAGGTTTGCATTTGACTATTTACTGTCCAGTACTTTGTAAAGAAAACATTTGCCAAGTAACCCTAGGTATTAACAACAGATAAAAGCAGCGCTTAGCTTTCAGCTTCCTCAGGACAAGGATTCTCTTTTTTCCCCAGCTGAAAAGTTCCTGGTGGTAATGAGAGCAGTAAATGTGTTATCTTTACAGGGAGACAGGAGAACAACGGGCGCAGGAGGAAATCTCTGAATCACAAAGATGTCACCGAGGAGCCGCGTGGCACCAGTCTCTGCTCAGCGCTATTTTCTCCCCACAACGTCCCATTCTCACTGCACGTAAGTTGTCTCATTACTGTGGTTCACTTCTCCCAGGGAGGGAGGTTGTCCCTCGACTGTGCCACAGAGCCAAAGTGTCACTTCTCATCTCGCTGGGACTCACCTTCCCTTCCCCAGCAATAACCCAGCCTCGGCTGGCGCATTGCTGTGCAGCATCCGCAGGGCAGGGGCTGTCTCTGCCTGTCTGCACGGACCATGTTTGACACACAGGGACTGCTGAGGGGCTGTGGATGCTTCCCAGGGTGAAACATGAAGTGAGACTTTGGTAGGAGGCTTTGAGGTCCAGCAAGGCCACAGGAGCAGCCGGTGCCTCAGAGGAGGCACGGGAGGGATTAAAGATAAAGAAGAAATTTCAGCTCATTGGCAGGGCACATATTTTTCCAATATAAAAGCAAATGGGGGAACCCTTAAATAAATTGGCTCTATAAAAACGTCCTTTTGTATTACAGCCTCACCTTTTCAGGGGGAAAACACCAAGGTTTATTTTCATGGCTCCCGAATAAAAACATCATTGCTGCTTCATAATTTCCCAGAACCAACAAGCAGTCCATTGCTATTTGAAAGACACGGGCCCCCCTCGGTTCCCACCATCCGCCCGGCTGCAGGAGCAGCTGCCATGGAATTACAAGTCCTCGTCACAAGTGCGGAAAAACAAGTTGTGGCATTTAGGAAAGGTCTGCAAAAATAGGTGTCAGACCTTAACTAATAGTGATTGTCCTTCCATTCTGCTGTAATTTACATTTAATTCACACATTTCATTTCCATTTAAAATACGATTACAGTGTTTTGAAGCACATCTCACCTGTCCCCTCTGATTACAGCAGGATGAAAATAACACGAAGCAGCAGGAGCAGGGCTGGCTGCCCCGGGTCTGGAGGAGGGATGGTGAACACATGGTGCTGTTCTTGGAGCTGGAGCAGGGACAGAGGGACACACAGCCACACAGCCCTGTCCCACCTTCTTACTGCACACAGGTCATTCTTGCTGCAGGGTTTTAAGCACCAGCAAACACTAATCAGAACTGCCAACAGAGAGAACTGGGCTGCAGAGAAGACAGCTCTCCAGGCTGTGTTTTTCCATGTTTTTCCATGGAATGCACAGGTTTAGCCCTGTCACATGCTAGTGGGGCAGACAGTTCCAGTGCCACCCCCTCGCGCTCGGGACTCAGGGAAGGAAAAGTTTCCCTCCTCCTGCTGAGGTCTGTCACAAGATCTTTAAAACACAAAAACTCTTGGCTAGAACATAAATCAGGCTCACCCTCCCCACCACATCCCCATCCCACGTCTCCCCCGCGCCAAGAAGGCACGGACATGCTGATGAATATCTGCTACGTGTAGGGGAAAACAACAACCCTGTAAACAGTATTATTAACCCATGGTCTGGCAATAAATCAGCGTGAGAAGGTGACCTCAGCAATGCTGGAGTAATCCTGTGTGTCAGGGTAAATTTATGAGGCCAATTTTATTGGCCTGTATGACCCAGGCTCCTTGGAGATGTCTCAGTAACAAATCCAATCCATATCATTTATTAGCTTTGTACAGTGTCAGCTCTAAGCATAGGAGGGATCCCATTAAAACATATCGCTCCCTCTGCAGAAGATGGGCACAACTAAGCTGTTGGATAATTGTTGGCTGCAAGGAGCCTCTGATTAAGAAATGGCTCGTTGGAGCTCTGCTCTCAGGTCCATAAAGCTTCTCTGGGATGCAAGCACCAGGATGTGGGTCTGTGCTGCCTGCCCCTTGCCCTCCCTACCCGCGCTGGGCTGGCTGCAGCTCGCCAAGAGCAGCGGGCAGGGTTTGGCCATGGGGACAGAGGCAATTGCTGAATCCCATCCTTCCTCCAGGTCCCACCAGTACTGGGCAAGAATCTGGTGGCCCTCAGGGCTGAGGAAGATGCAGGGACCATGGAGTTGCAGTGGGAGGTGCAGGATTGCAATGGTGCAGGGATCATGTGGATGCATCTTGGGTCAGTGTTGCAATAAGGGGGACAGGGAAGGGATTTGAAAGCTGTTAGTGCTGAAACTCCTCCTCAGAGGCAGGAAACTGCTTGCAGGAGGGGAGGGATCCTCCAGCTGGGCCCTCTGGGTAGTGCTGAGAGAAAGCTCCATTCAGATATTAGGTATTTAGACACTGAGAAGAAATTCTTTACAATGAGGGTGCTGAGGCGCTGGCACAGGGTGCCCCGAGAAGCTGTGGCTGCCCCATCCCTGGCAGTGTTCAAGGCCAGGTTGGACACAGGGGCTTGGAGCAACCTGCTCTAGTGGAAGGTGTCTGGAAGGTACTGGATGAGCTTTAAGGTCCCTTCCAACCCAAACCATTCCATGATTCCATGATTCATCTGGGAGCGGTGGACCTGGCAGTGCATGCATCATGCCCAGCACCGTGGGGATGGAGCGATCGCGCCTTCGCACCAGCACCTCCCGGGTCTGATCCCTGTTGGCTCACCAGAGTCTGGTGGAGGCAGTTTAAGTCTGTTTGACTGTCCCTGTCATCGTAAGGTTTACGGATGGTTAATTTATTCTTTATAGCACAGTCATTGATGGCTGTTAAATCACAAATGAGAGCCAATAAAGGGTGAATTGCAGCTGAAATTACACTGTTTATATGACAGCAGAGTGCTGGCTAAAAGATTCATATGCCGCTGATGAAGTACGTTATAAATTTTAATTACCATAGTTTGTACAAATGACATGTTTGAAATGCTATTGAGTAATGTGACCCTGATAATGAAACTATAAAATAAATCATTAACTTTCTGAATGAGCTTTTTTATTTCCATGCTACATGAAGTAAACTTTCCAATTTATTCCATTGCAGCCTTCTTCTGAAGAAAAAAAAAGTGTGGAGAGGAGAGTCCTCTCCTCTCTGAGGGACACTGACAGGCAAAGCAAAGGAGGGATGAGCAGGACCATGTCAGGAAAGATGTCAGGAGAGTGGCCAAAACCAGCCCAAGCCCCCACACTGCTTGTGAATTCACCCTGGGTAATACAGGATGATGCTTTGCTCTTGCAGCCACAACTGGCTGAGCTACAGGAGCACAGTGGTAAGAGCAAGGCTTGAGAACCAGCTCCAAAGAGCTGTAAAACTCACAAGCACAGACGAGAGAAGATCTCCATTCAAATCAGAGCACAATTATAACTCACTTATTGGCCAGGGGCTTTGCAGCCCCAGTCACTGGAGATCATCCTGCGAGCTCCCTGTGACTGCCAAGAGTGAAGATGCCTGAGCCCCTGACTGCTCAACACAGGATTAATTCCCTGGATGGGGCTGACAAGATGAGTTTCAGCCCAACAAGGGGTTTCTTCCTGGGGAACAAAGCACAGACTGGGCGGTTATTGACCCAGCATCTTTCGATCTAGCTCCACTTGCTGAAGAAAAGGGGGTGATTCTTAAACCCTCTGGAACAACACCAATAGCAGATTGTTACCTTATTTTATTACCATATGTTACTTCTTAAGGGATGCAGGGCACAGAAGATAGGAGTGTGCCAGAGCTGCTTTCACATCCCTCTGCAGTGCTGCAGACACCAAGGCACTGTGCTCGTTGTCCCTGCGTGCCCACACTCACCCGGCCCAAACCCTCCTCCAGAAGGTCCACCAGGTCTGGGGCTTTTGGCCTAATTCACCAGCATCACTGGCTTCATCCTCATCTCATATGACCCATAACAACATGGTTGCTCGTGAGGAGGTGGGGATGGATCATTAAGACATCAGCTGCCTGTGCCTAGGATCCTTATGTGCGAGGAGTCCTTACGCACGGAAACTCCAGCAGATCCGTGGCTGGATGCCTCACATCCAGTCCCCCTTTCCATCCTCTTCCCCCGGCCACCTTTCTCTACACTTCTGCCCAGAGCCACTCCACACCAGAGGACTCACGCAATGAATTCAGATCCTGCCCAGTGGGTTTAAGTTGGTCAAAGCATGTAGAGTGGCCAGCTCAGGTGCCCACTGCCAGGATGGTCCAGCCAGGCCTGGTGCTCCTCATGGCAGAATCACCCACTGAAAGGCCACAGCCACCCTACCACCTCTCACTGCAGACCTCTCCAGGCCTTTTTCCCTCCCCAAAAGTGTTTGGAGTTGGAGGGCTTGTAACACCTGATTTTGTCTTATCAGCCAGACTGAAACTATTTCCAAGCAGGCTGCTCATGCCGCACTACTTACCATTAAAAGAAAGGACCACATTATTGCTGTTATAAACCATTGATTAAGGTTTATAATAGCAATAATCCCCTCGAAATTCATTGTTACTGCAGTTAATGACCAGTTTATTAGAGCGTTAACCATCCTTGGCAATGGGCTGAGTCGTTTAATGCTGGTAACGACCAATTTCTCAAGGGTTATTGCTTAAATAACAAGCCTTTGTTAGATATATGTTCAACCACCAGATACTGCTCCAGCTGGAACCTTCTCCTGTGAAATAATTGTTAATTATTTCCTCCAAGTTTTGCCACCATGCCTCGAAGTTTTAGCTGGAAAGGGTGTGTGAGGGTGCAAAGTGTCAGGGATGCTGAGAGCCCAGACTGGGCAAGGCAAGGGAAGCAGCCAGAGCCACGTGAGCCATGTGAGCCAGAGGGGTGCGGGTGTAGGAGTTGTGGTTTATGAAGCTTTTTCCCTCTTCTATCACCCGTGACTGTCCCAGCCCTGGACACGTCCACCCCAGCCACCCACCGTGCTTTGCAGAGGCACCAGCTCAAGCTGGAAGCAGTGAAGCTTCCAGAGATGAGCACAAGCACTGCAGTGAGCCACCCAAAGGAGAGAGAGAGATACCAAAGCTCTCCCTCCCTTCTTCCTTTACATTAACATGATCTGAACGTTTCATGGCGTTAACTATGTCCTATCGTGTCACGTTAGGATCATCCTGTAACAGCATTCATTTTGCCTGACATGATCTGAAAGGTACAGATACGATTACCCTTTAATTGTGTCATATTAGCAAAAATAAATAGTGGTACAGTGCAAGGCTGACACAAAACGATGGCAAATCCCCAGGAACAGGACTGGATTCCTGTTGCCCAAAGTGCTCGGAATCCTGCAGGCTTCAAGACAAGGGTGTTTAATGGGACAATGAAGAAGAGCTGGAGGGGGAATCTGTGCCCTGGGTTCCTTTTGCTGTCTCTAAAGCTGGGTGCTGGCTGTGCTGCTGTGTCCTCACCACAGCTCCTTCCCCTCTGCGTGATCCCCAGTTCCTGTGAGCCCTCAGCCGGGATGGAAGATGTTCCATGATCTGCTCCCTTCCAGCCGCTCACCCCAAATGCCTAATCTCCATGTGATGAAAAAACATACCCCTGCATCACCCCCAGAATATTCCATTTCCATAGCAAATGAAATTTCGAGCTTTCCTAATTCTCCTTAAGAAACACAATGAAACCTAAATTGGGGGGGATTAGGTGAAACCTGAACGGTGCCAGGTTTCGTGTTGGTGTTCCACTCCCTCCTTTTGCTCTTTGTTCCTAAGTTGGTGTGATCATTGAGGTAACACTGTGTAAAAAAAAAAAGGAAAAAGGAAGGAGGGATTACTCCAAAATCTGGGAGAAGTTTAAGCCCTGCTTTTGGCAGTGAGATGCTGATCTTATCCCGTGATGCTTCAGGCTCCTCCACTCCCTGAGGAGGTGGAAGCTATCTAAAATAAGTTATAAAGTGGACGATATGAACTATAAAAACTTTTTTCCCCTCTATAGGCAGGAGTTGCCACTTTGTATCTGCACCATCATCCACCACAGCTCACTGGTACCCAGCAGCTTCAAGGCAGAGCCTGGCTGGGACAAGCAAGAGGTGCCGAGCTGTGCCGGCTGCTCTGCTGCGGCCGCGGTCCGGCCAGGCTGGGTCTGTCTCTGGTCCCTGTCACCACTGCTGCAGGGATTTGTGTGAGCATCCATGTTATTTTAGAGATAATGTGAGCAGAGTGGAGCATGTCACAGGATAATGGTCTCCCTGCTGCTAGGCTGTTCTTGGCATTTATCAAAAAATGACACCAGAGGGAATATGCTCAAGGGAACCGAGGTGTCGATTCGATGACTGCTATTTCGTGATAAAAGTTAACAGAAATAAAAATGAATCAGTCACCAAATTGCTTATTTATAGATGTGCCCGGCCCAGAAGGAGATCCCTGGGAAAGGCAGGGCGATGGAGCTTGCTGCACGCCCTGGCACCGGCATCACCTTCCCGGGAGCAGCTTCGCGAGAGGAACAGCATCACATCGTCCCACCACCCCCAGAACACCCTGTGGGCAGAGGAGGGGCTCTGTACAGGGAGGGGGGAGCAGGGCTGGTGGATAAAGTCATTTGAGGTTGCTCTGATCTGATTTCCTGGCTCGCAGGACAGGGTTTGAGCAAGCACAGATGACAGGGTAGGGGTGATGTCCGGTGCTCCTTAGTGCTGCGCCCTAAAAGTGACGCCAGAGCAAAAACTGGGTGACATTCTCTGGATTTCATAGAATCCCAGACTAGTTTGTGTTGGAAGCGACATTAAAGCTCATCCAGTTCCAACCCCCTGCCAGGGACACCTTCCACCAGACCAGATTGCTCCGCACCCAACCTGGCCTTGAACGCTGCCAGGGATGGGGCAGCCACAGCTTCTCTGGGCACCCTGTGCCAGCGCCTCAGCACCCTCACAGGGAACAAGTTCTACCTGAGGTCTCATCTCAATCTCCACACATTCCCCCTCCACCTCTGTGTCTCTTGGCACATACAACCCCGAACCCATTTGCACAATGCTTACAAGCCAAAGCACTTCCCGTGTTTTGCCTAAAAACAAATATTTTGAGCAAAATGTCTAATCAGGGCTCTGCTATTAAGTTAAATATCCTGGCTCAAGCCAGCTCCTGGTGGCTATTGCGCTAAGTTAAACACGCAACCGTTTAAGGCAAGGAAAACAAGGTGGGATTTGGGTTTCCAGCCCAGCCCATCAAAGGCACCTCCAGCTAAAGGCTTCCACTTTATCAAGGTGTACAAATTAGGCGGCTGATTGTTGCTGGGGCCAAGTTCTGGGCTGTTTCCAGCGGGACAGTCTGTTTTTGTTATCTCAGCTGTGAGCAGGGAGGAGGAGAGGAGGAGGAGGAGGAGGAGGAGGAGGGCAGAAGAAGGCTGCTGCAGCACCTGGTTTCGTTGGCTCTCCATGTAATAGGAAACAACAGGGGCCACAGGGGACGCGTCGCTCTTTTCCACCTACATGTTATTCCAGCCATAAATCCGAGTGACCAGCTTGAACTTTTCTCAATTGACATGTTTACAAGGGAAGTCCGCATTTGACAGGAAAATTAAGCATATCAATCACTTCACGAGCTGGTTAATGAATGGCTCTCAGATCCCTCTGATTCTGTGCCTGGTAGCACAATTTATTGATCAAGTGTGCTTTTGGACGGGCCAGATGTTGCTGTGCCTCCATCCTCAAAGGCTTGGCCGGGGTTTAGCACGAGGTCATTTGCTCTAGCAGACCCCCAAGTTCCCTTCGCTGTCTTCTGTTTTCTCCTTCTTTCTCTCCCTTTTTCCCCCCCACCAGAACAAAGAGAGCAGATGCGGACTCGGGGCCCCTCACACCCACTCAGACATATGGAAGCGATCTCCTCTGTCTTTGTAATTACACAGGAGCTTGCTTTTCAATGGCTCCGGGTTTTATTGCACAGAAACCAACCAATTCCAACATAAAACATTTTTATGGCTTCTCCTCCAGGGGCTTCTTGGCCAGGACCCGTATAAAAGCACCCAGGACCCCTGGCAGCCGCCTGGGCAATGTGGGGACCTCCAGGATCAGGAGCAGGCAGGAGGCAGAGGAAAGAAGGCTCAGGTGAGGTGCAAAGATAGGAGCCAGATCCCCCAGTAAAACCTAACAAGCTTTTGAAAGGCAGCAGAGAGCACAGAATAGTCCTCAAACCTTTGTGAGATCCATAAATAAGCCCTGACTGTGTCTGTCTTCCTGGGATGTGCCCAAAATCCCACCTGTGAATGTGTTTGTAAAAGCTCCATTTATTTGGACATTAAAAGACACTCATGAGGTTGCATTGAGGTGGGAGATGCTCAGCCTGTG
>NW_009940327.1:28056-30556 GCF_000696875.1 Nestor notabilis | reverse complement strand
CTACATGGGAGTGTGTGAGCCCAGGGTTGGGAACAAGGGACAGCAACAGCTCAGTTCATAGCAAACCTGCTCTCTCATGTTAAATCCAGGCTTGGTCACATAAATCCTCTGACATTTTGACTCTGTGTGTGATAAAACAACTCGGAGCAGCAGCTCTGGCTGTTACATCATGACACGGGACTGGTGAACCCCCGAGAGCCACAAGGATGGGTCCTCGCTTGGGGACATCGTCCTGCTTTTGCCTCCTCTCCACTTGAACGGCCCTTTTGCACGAGGGGGAGAAGAAGAAATTCAAATTGCACCTGAAAATAGCCCCAGATTTGTCTTTTCCCACCTCTCCAAAGGCCGGTGCAGCAGGGAGAGAGGAGGGGAAGGGGCCTGAAGGGCAGTAAGCAGGGGACATGCACTGGGCTCTGCCTTCTCCAGACTCTGAGCCCTGGCTCTGAGCAGCCCCCGGAGTCTTAGTGTTAAATAAACTGCAGAGGCAGCAATGAGAGCCCTGGGGCAGGAGTGATTCCATTCCCTCATCCCCTACAAGTGGCTGGGCCTCCCCATGGGGACAATCCCGCTTCCATGAGGATGCTGCGGTGCTGGGGGCAGGACTGTGTGCGCCACCAGCTTCCCAATGGGGCCGTGGGTGCCCATCAACCAGGGACCTCATCCCACCTCATCCTCGGATCACGGGCAGGGACTTTGCACACCCATCCCACGCTCCCTCTGCTTTCAGTGCTGGCAACTTCCGCACGAGACATTCCTTTTCCTCCCTCTTTTCCTCTTCCCAAGGGGAATAGTGCAGAGAGTGATGGTTTTATTTTACATGAATCACTGATGATCTAACAAATTAATTACCTGCTCACTCCTTCCCTGCTGCGTGAGGTCATGGAGACTGGGGGGGGCGGTGCAGCCCACGGCCCCCTGCTCAGTGGCATCATAGCTTCTACTTTAAAGACCAGAGACAAATGTCAGAATTGCCAGTTTAGGTTAAAATCAGATTTAAATGTCTCTTACTAAACACAGAGGCACACAAACTCAATATGTCATCTTTAATGGTTCAGAACAAAGCCTAGAAAAATTGTGTCCCAGCACACAGGGATTTTATAACCTTTGATATATAGCTTTCATTATTAGCAATAATTTCTGTAACTGCATCCGGATTCACAGGAACACATATTGAATAATAATTCTACTGGGTTTGATTTGCTCCTGGTCCCTGTGGGTCCCTGCCCCTGCAGAGCCTTCACCCAGGCTGGACCTTCCTCCTCCTCGCCTGCCTCTTACCAAAACAGGCTCTTTTTTGTCTTTCTACTTTTGGGGTTTTTTGGCCAACCCCTATTTCTTCCTGCCCTATTCTTGTCATGAGATTAAAATCTAATTACCCAGACAACTCTCTTCACCTTAGTCATCACCAGGCCCAATTATTTCTCCGTGGTGCACAGCCCCCTGTGTGTGCACACACGAGCACACGCAGCCAGCAAGGAACAATAAAAAGGCGTTCGCTAACCTCCGCCTTTTTTCACAGTCAGGCTTCAAGTTCACATGTGAATTTATGCCAGTTTTGACATTAGCAGGAAAAATTAACAGTTCTCACACACAAAAAAAAAAAAAAAAGGGGGAAAGGAAAAAAAAAAAGCAAGTTGCACAAAAGAGGTTTTGTGTTTCAAGCAGAATAAATTATAGTGTGATGTTATTAAAACACTTAGTTGTTAAGTTGCCAAGAAAATCCAGTATATTCACACGGACTCGAGGACCTGTCTCCATGCAAAGTAATTAAATTAGATTTATGGGCTGCATTACATCAGTGTTTGATAGTTCATTTTTCCTTTCTTCATATTTTGTCCTGCTTTATTAGAGCATGTGACAGATGGTAAAAATAGTGTGAAGTTTCTTGGCCCTGTGCTAAATCCCCCTTCGGTAGTATATCTCTCTTCTGTCAGTTCTCCCCAGCGATGATAAATTAACCTCTCCTCTTCTATCCCAAGTGAGGCAGTAAAGCACTCTTTGACACAGCACTATCACTTTATCTTAATCTGTGCTGTTCTAGGGGAGGGTGGGGAAGGAAGCGAAAGGGAGATGATGCAATCCCCACCACTGGTTTCACAACAAAAAGGGAAAGAAAAAGATTTATTGTGTCAAAAGAAGGGGAGGGGGGAAAAAAAAAGGAAAGCCAGGAATAGTGCTGATTTATGGAATCTGCTTTGTGGGTGTGTGTATAGAGATGTTTGTGTACATGCACACGTATGTGTTGCCCATTCGCTGCTTCCCGTCTTGCAGCAGGGTGGAGGGATAAGGCTGGGGTTTGATTTATGGACACATGGATCCCCCGGGTTCCGGGTGCCCTCGTCCACTGCTCCCCATGATTTCTCTGGTCGATGGACAGAGGCTCTTCTCCAAAGAACTGGAGTTATTTGTCTCCCAGTCACTTGCTGGCTGTTCTTGCTCTCCCCCTGGAGCAGGTTGTCCCTCCCATGTACCCCCCAGGCTCCAAACAGGGCTCTGATTG
>NW_009940327.1:20666-28025 GCF_000696875.1 Nestor notabilis | reverse complement strand
TGCTGTCCGGGTGGGAGCTTTGCAGAGCGAACCCCAGGAGGGTTCTGTGAGCTTTTAAAGCACCAAGGTAGTAACGAAGTGAAATGATTTCCTTCTAGTGAGACAGAGCAGGAGCCACAAGTATCTGCAGTCAATCCAGTGGGCAGAGATGATGAGCAAAGGCAAAAATAGGCAACAGGAGGTGTAAGAGGGAGAAAGCCCATCCCAAGGGAATCCCTAGTGTCCATGTTGCATTATTCATGTCAGATATGGCAATACTTGACATATGGAGATGCAAAGATAGAAATATCCCTAAATTTAAAGTACTGAGACAAATGGAGCCAGCCCTTGGCCACCTCTGGGTCCACCCCATCCTGCTGGTGCAGGATGTAGCCGGGGTCCTGCTGCTATTCCGGGAGTTGGAGACCTCGGATTTCTCTCAAACTAAGGATGTCCTAATACAGGAAAGATCTGGGGGACTGACCATGTGTGGGGAACTCCTTGCTTGCTGGGGATTAAGGCTGCCTCTCAAAGACACTTGGCACGTAGTGAATGAGCAGATCCCTTAGTGATGGCCAATAATAGCTGCATCCCCATCTATAGGAGCTACAGGCTGTTTGGCCTGGGCCATGTGCTACCCAGTCCAGGATGGGATCACGCAGTTTCATCCCAGTTTCATCCCGGGTGTTTTGTTGAATGATTGCTGTGAAGCCAAGTCAGTCTGCTTTCCCCTCTGCTGCCACATCCCTCACTCCCATCATTTAAAAGCCAATTCCTGCCTGTACAGGGACCATTTACCGTGCATCTTCCTTTCCTCCTCAGCCAGATTCCAACAGGAAGGAACTGACTGAAGCATTCAGTCACCTGGATGGTAACTAAAGACCATGTCACATCCCTCATGGTTCTGTCCCTGCTCCAAGCAATCCTGCTGCGGTCCAGGCTGCTGAGCTGGGCAGCTGTTCCAGGTCATTATGGTCTGTTAGAGCAAGACCTTAAGGCCCAGCTATAGAACTTCTAGTTCTTAGATCAATAACCAGATAATACTAATGATGGTGTCGATGCAGCTTAAACCCCTGAAGAAAAACTGTGGTGTGGGAAATGGGAGAAACCAAACCAGCCTGAGCCTTTGGTTGAAACACACCCCCAAGCCCTGAGCCTCTTTCAACACCCTCCATGGTCTGCGGGATCTGGGGCCAGGTTGCCTGTGTCAATGAGTCTGGAACTTGGGGGCGGAGCTGGAGGCTTTTCTGGTTTAAATAAGAGTAATAGTACTAAATAAGAGTAATATAGTAATAGTAATAATAATAATGCTTAGAAAAGTGTATCTTCCCTTCTTTAAATCAAAGCTGAAGCCCCTGCAGCACTTCTAGGCCAGCCCCAAACTGGTTTGTGCTTAAAAGGAAGACACGGATCAGCACAAATGTATTAAAATAGCAGCTGGCACCCACAGCTTATGTCAAGCTCTGGACTAATAAGGAGCAGGGAGACTCTCCCGGAGAGTTTACGGGGTGAATGGACTATGGGTGGTGATGACAGTGGGATTAACCTCGTCCCTTACTGCAGGCGGGTCAGCACAACCTGCCCCCTCCGGCGCCGGCACCCAGCCGGGGGGGGATTTAGAATGAAAACAGAACCTTGGTTGAAACCAAACCCTCAGCTGTGCCTGCAGCTCTCCCTGGGAGGGACCTAGGGACAGCAGCGGGTGGCAGCATGAGGGGATCAGTGCAATGGGTGGCATTGATTGTGGCACGGGGGGATCAGTGCAATGGGTGGCATCGATTGTGGCACGGGGGGATCACTGCAATGGGTGGCATCGATTGTGGCACAGGGGGATCACTGCAGTGGGTGGCATTGGCTGCGGCACGGGGGGATCACTGCAATGGGAGGCATTGACTGCAGCGTAGAGGCACTCAGGGTGTGACTTCAGGCAAGAACAGTTTGCAGGCCAGATCACCACATCCTTCAGCCCCTTGCATGAGCTCACAACCTCATCCCAACATGCAGAACCATTCCACAAGCTCAGGCAGGGGCTGAGGCAGAGGTTTGGGGTGCACTGTTTCCCCATGGGCACCCCTGAGCAGGGGCACCCTCTACCCCCAGCCCTGCGCCGCTCGGTCTGCAGGTCTGAGCACGTTAAGTAGCCATTCACACTGCATTACGAGCCCAAGTAATGCTTGTCATTAAACCTGTAATTTATTTCTTCTGTATTTCATAAAATGTGAAATATTACCACTCATCGGGTGCCCAGAGAGAACGGGGATGCTCCATTAAGTTCGACACTGCTCCTCCATAAGATGCAGTAATTATATGCAGCTTTTTTTACTGCTAAGTTCCTACTTGCAGATGCTAACAAAAGAAATAAGCTTTTAATCCAAACATAATTAATATGAATTACCTCCACAGTACACCCTGGCTCTGCACCATTAAACTTAATTTTTGTTTTGCATGATAATTGTGTTATCATTACCATTTATAGGAGAACTCAGGGACCTTCACTTTGTTTTCAGCCAAGACCAAAGGCACTAGACATGGCTATCGATGGTCTCACTGCCTGCAGCATCCGGGGGGAATTATTTGCCTTGGGTTTGTCTTTGCCATGGTCGGTCTTCTTGGGTTGGTTACATGATGTAAATGCTCCATCCCTGGCAGTGTTCAAGGCCAGGTTGGACGGAGTCTTGGGTGACATGGTCTAGTGTGAGGTGTCCCTGTCCACAGCAGGGGGTTGGAACTGGGTGATCGTAAGGTCCTTTCCAACCCAAAGTGTTCTGTGATTCTGTGATTCCACACATACAAAACACAGAGTCAGTCACCCCAGAGGAAAAGCAGGGTCTGTCCCCTGCAGTCCCCAAGCCCACCCTGAGGTCCCACCTCTAATGAACATCCCGGTGATGAGTTTGTGCAGTCGAGTTTCAGGAAGGAGGGAGATGAAATGAAGTCCTGTAATTATTTATTGGAATTACAGCCCCTGTCGAGGACTGAATTACTGCAGACTCCATTAGCTGCCTCGCTGTGTATGGGAGAGAGGGAATGAGAAAATGATGGATGAGAAAGACAGAGAGTTTTTAAAAAGAAAAGAGAGAGGAAGGAGAGAAAGAGGGAAAAGGAGGGGGAGAGAGGGGCCCTTCCCCAACCTGCTTTCCTTCTGCCCGAGCTCCTGCCTCACACTGCACAGTGGGTACCAGCTTAGTTACTTCCTGGGAGGCTCCAGTGGGAAGACACCAGGATAGGGGATGGCTACTGGGCTGCTGGGGCCTGGGAGGCAATGATGGGGGTGCTGGAGGATGGTGTCAAAGGAGCTGGCCAAGAGCAGAGCTGAACAAATGCAGAGGTACTGTCACTGTTGGAAGTTTTCTCTGCAGTTGTCTGTAATCAGCACTTGGAATGATTGCGTAAATATATTAATTACACTAATTAATTTCCCCAGGAAAGAGGCTGCAGTAGCTGGAGACAGCAGGTATCTAGAGGAGAGCAGGAGCATCGTCTTGCAGTGCATCCTTGACATGTTCCTTAATGAGAGCTGCTCCCGGACACTGAGGTTTGGGCCAGGGATGAATCCCAGTGCAAAACACTTTAGGAAACACAAAGGGATCTAACAGAAGCCTAACTAATGGATGCCTGAGCCCACCCAGCATGGGGCTGGCAGGGCCCTGCCTGGCCAACACAACCCTGCAACGGCTCCTGAGGATTAAAGAACTATGGGATGGTTCAGATGGGGATATATAAAATACCTGGTGGTTCCCTGAGACTTGTGTCCCCAAGGTGGAGGTGCTGGGAGCAGACTACACTGATCCCTATGGATCAGGGAGAGCCCAGCCTCGTGCCTTTGGTTCCTGCAGTGTTGTAAAGTCACTGTCACACTGCAAACCCACCCTGCAGAGTTACTCTGACCCCGGCTAAGGGCAAACCCAGACCCCCCTGTTCCCCCCTTGCCCTCCTCTCCTGCCTTGTTTGCTTTGCACTCCCCACCAGCTTTCCAAAGGCCATTTTTAGATGGAGCAAGTGATGCACAAGCCACTGTGCCCCTCATCCCCTACCCAACCTGCCTCCTGATAATAATGAGCCCAGACACTTTTATTATCATTATTAATTAGCACTTTCAAGCAATGGAATTAAATCAATATGGTGGACTGAAACTAATTTTAACAAGCCATTGAGATCAATCATCAGGACTTTTATCTACATAAATGCCACTAAACTCAGCTCGTTAGTGTAACATTAGCTGGGAAAGGGTGGGGGGAAGAGAAGGGAGACTGGCGGGGTTTTAATTAGGAAGACATAAACCATGCCACAATTTTTCTTCTTTGATTTGCTTTTAATCTCATCCATGAGCTCTCCTGGTGCCCCGGCTGATTATCACTCTCTTCACCTCCTCTCAGGAAGCAAAGGCAGCAGGAAGGAGAACAGGGGGAGCAGGAGAGGGCAAACCCAAGGAGAGGTGCTTGGCCGCGGTGTCTGCTGAGATGCTCTTGGTGGGATGCTGCAGGATGCTGTGGGGCTGAGCTGGATCGGGATGCAGGACATTGTGGGTGCACCGGAGAGCTTCCCATGGCTTCCCTGTCCCTGCATCTCCACCTCTGAAACGTGACTTTCACCCTCTCACTATCCCCTGGTCCCAAAGCTGTGTCCTACAGTGTTTTCAGGAATTTTCAATTCCTTTCGTTTCAAACACATTCTGGGCTTGGACTGAGGGTAACATGAACCCTCTGGAATGGCAGGTTTGAATCGGATACCATATATTTCAGTTTCTTCTACAAAACAAAGAATTCCAAATGTTTCCTTCTTTCTAGGAAGCCAGATTCCTCCACCACAGGCTGATCGTTGTTTTCCTCTTCCACTTAGCTGTAGGTAGGAAACAAATCCAGGGCCCCTGAGATGGCCAGTGGTTTTCTGGCTTGTTAAAGCCACCTTTTGTTCTGTCTTCTGTCCCTCTAGGATGGTCCAACCTGCCAGTCTCTAGTCTAATACACTGCAGCAGACCTTTTATGTCACCCTAAGCCCACCGTTGCGCCCCACCTCCCTCTGGCATTGCTGGAGCTTGGCTGCTTCTGGCACAATCAAAGTCCTCGGCACTCAACAGCCCCTGCTGCAGACATCTGTGTGTGTGGGCCAGGCTTAAAAACCTCTTCAACTTCTCATTAGCAGAGCTGGAGCCAGCAGCCAGGCTTCAGCAGGGCTGTGCTGGTTTGCACCAGGCGAGGATGGATCCTTCAGCGTTGACTTTCCAGATGCCTCTGCCAAAGATTCCTGTGAAATATGACAGATGCACTAGGAAATATTTCCTTTTTGTTTGCTGGATGGGTAATAACTCGCCTTAGAGACAGTCTTTATAGTCAGCACAAAAGTAATTTACCTACATGCAGCGCATCCACATTGCGATAAATCCACCACTCTCCGGCCCTGCCTGTGCTTCCTGGGATCCAGCACAAGGTGCTGTGCCCCTGGCCTCTCCCCTCACACCTCCAGCTCCCAACCAGCATCCCACACTTGCAAGCACTGGGAAATAAATAAATGGGGTGGAGAGCTCCGCAATGGCAGCGGGGCCCTAAATCACGGCGCCCTGCCTGTCAGCCCATTTCTCTGCAGAAAGCTCTTAGCAGTTAATTTCTGGCTAATTTATTATCCTTCGGCTTAGCCCTACAGCACCATTAGCAGTACACTGACACAACTGAGTGAAATATTGTCTAATTTATTATCTTATTACTCCTCTGGAACAGGATCAATTAATTACCCATTAAAGTATTTCAGTTGCAGAGATTTATTAGGGGGCTCGGCGTTTTAACAGATGATTAGTTATATATGTTTGTTTGCCTGAGGAGTGCAGACTAGCAAATGACTGGAGGGGAAGGGGAAAGACACCGAGTCGGGAGGTAGCTAATGGATCTTTTCTTGACTCTCTGAAAATGGAGCAGTCAATGACAAGAATTATCGACTCATTCACTTGCGGTTTTGAGATAACCATATGTACAGGGAGAGGGAGAGGGGGCGAAGGGAGAGGGGAGAAAAAAAGCCTCACTCAACTGCTTTTTCCATTCAATAAATTTGCTTCAGAATATATTGGATTGGGGTTTGATGGCTATTTCATGTTTTGCAGAGTGCTGACACTGGTATGATTCAGTAATTATTGTTTCTTTTAAGTTATTGCTGTAATTTTGCTTTCTAAGATCCCAATCAATTCCCGCCTCTCAAGGGCACGCTTGAAAAGCGATATTTGAAAACAGCCGTCTGATAGATTGTGCCGTTAGACAGTGGCTGAGACAAATAGCCTAATCTGGCACAAATTAGCTTGGCTTCCACAGATAGTTTTATACAGCAATGTAAATTATATTGTCAGGGCCAGTCACTTTCCTGCTTAGAGTGCAGCTAACAAGAAGCCATGGAGACATTACTGGTGCTGCCGCTCACTCCCAGGGCTGCTGCAAAGCCGGAGCCTCACGCCGCAGTAGGAGCGATGCCCGCCCCATCCCTGTGTGCTTCCAGACCCACCACCCGGCTGCTCCCATGAGGATGGGTGCTCCCCACTGCAGCACCGGGGTGCAGGACGGGAGGGGGGGCCCTGGGGTGCTGGTGGTGGCTGTTGCCTCACGGAGATCAGATCAATACTCTCTCATTTGCTCTCTGCAGGTGTTTGGGCTGGGTGGAAATGCTTGTTGACCCCAAGTGGTAACTGATGGGGTGAGAATGTCACCATGACCAGCCCCTTGGGTGTCTGCCCATCGACACATGCTGCAGCAGATAACTACAGGGCCAGGACCCCTCGGACAGCAGCAGAGGAGGCTGGTTCTTGACTCACCCTGGAAATGCCACCCTCACCTTGCTTTCTCCTCACTGGAAGCAGCCCTGGAGCAGATTGCATGGCCCAAGGGACACAACCAAGCATGCAAACAGGCTGAAAAGCAACACAAAAAGATGTATTTTTATGCAACTGTTAGCTAACCCATGGAACTCATCACTGCGAGGCATCACAGGCGACCTGAGCAGCATGAAAACGGGATGTTTAGACAAGGAAGCGGGTACATAAGCCACTTAATGAGACAGGTTCAATTTAAATCAAGTTAGAAGGGATGTGGATCTTGGTTTAAGGCACAAGCAAACCATAAGCTAGAGGAGACAGGAGGCTCTGCACGCTGCAGGCTCCTCACCTCTCACCCCCAAGGTGGGATCCTGGAGGTTTAGATCCTTACTGGAGAAAAGCAGATGGGAACTCAGCCAGGAAAGAGCAGGTTACACGTGGTGGGGTGGAGGGACTCAGTCGGGTGCTTGGTCCTGTCTGAGGAGAGCCTTGGTCTCAGATCACACACGCAGCAGGAGGTCCATGGTGTGCCTGAGCTGACCTTTAGGCTGTCTCATCCCATAATAGAGAGATAGGAGTGAATTTGTGAC
>NW_009940327.1:11889-20635 GCF_000696875.1 Nestor notabilis | reverse complement strand
AAAGAAAAAGGCAAGAAATGGCTCTGCAGGAGCAGATGGAGGATGCACTTGGCCGCTGCGAGAGCCCCAGGCCCTTCTTAACCTTGAAATAGCTTCTGTACCAGGAGGGACGGGTTAGTTCAGGCTTGGAGGGCTCCATCTCCTGAGGAAAAGCTGCTTAATTTTCACTTCACCCTCTTCAGACCAGCAGTTTAGCGCAGGGAATGGAGGTGGAGCTGACAACTGCAGTGACAAGGCTCGGACGGAGCAGGGAAGCAGCCACCAGCCCCATCCCGTTAGTAATTACCTAGTGATGCTGGAATGACAGATTTGGAAATACAGCACCAAGGGATGCAGATGAATCCATTAAACACTAGGAGCAGGGAGGAGAGATTGGCTCTGGAGACCTTTAGCTCTCTTGAGCTGGGTCCATATTCACTTGAAACAAGCGATGGGCTCCTCAGTCACCTGCGTGACATGAGTTTGTGTGTGTTCTCAGCCCACTTCCCACCGGGTGAGGTGCTTGCTGTAGGAGATACCGCAGTGTATGTGATGGTATGTTCTGCTTCATGAATCCACAGACCCCTTAAACCTCTTCCCAGAGTCTCAGAATTGATCTAAGCCCAGCAAAGGAAGAGCAGAAATGGTCTAAGTCTGATGTCTCCTCAAAGCTTAAGGAACCAGTGGTTTAGGAGGACAAATTAGCCTCCATGGGAGGAACAGGGGATGTAGGACAACCCCAACCCACATCACCTTGGGGTCCCCACTGACTGGAGCACCCCTGGGGAAAGCCATTTTTGCTGACTCTGCGTCTCAGCCCGCTCCCTCTGCTCAAATGCGCAGACAAAGCCAGAAATAAGCACGGTTTTAATCTAGCACAGGGTCTGGTTAGTCACAGGCACTTGCTTTCAAGTGGTGCCAGCTTGGTGGTGTGATGGGTGAGCCCCGAGAGCAACCTGGCATTAACTCATGCCCCAGAGGGCGTTCCAGCGGTTTGGGTGCTGCATTCCTCTGGCTCTCAGGAAAACACCCGTGTTGTCGTGTCGGAGCCTGCCTCAGGAGCAGCACCCCCAGTGAGAACCCTGCTCCACATTGCAGTCAGCTTTACACATCAGTAGTAAACATCTCTGCAGGTGGGGACTTCAGTCATCAACAGAAGACATCTCCATCTGCGCTGTCACCCGGGGCTCCATTGAGATGGAGGGGAACAGGCGTTTGCAGGGATTTATCTGCCCTGTTTCAGGCAGCTCTGATGGGGCTGGGCTGGCTCGGAGCCTACAAGTGTTGCTGTTCTCCATGGGTTACACAGTGGGCCTCCAGCACTGAGGGTATGTTGGCATTATAGGTGACCACATCTGGTCTTGGAGATGACTGTAAGGATGGGACGTGAAGCCAGGGCAATGTCCTCTGTGCTTCCAGCTGGAATGCAGCACAGATGTGGCTGGTTCCCTGTTCCCAGGGCTTTTTGCTCTGGAAAGTGGCTGGCCAGAGGCACAGCCACCAGCTGCCCTTATCCTGTTCAGCTCTGTGTTGCTCGGAGGGGTTCTCTGCAGGTCACCTTCTCCTGTCCTCCTTACACTCACAAAAATCAATGCTTTAATTTACCAGAGCGCAACAAAACAACTGAGATGACTGGGACAGAAATAGGATCGTATTCTTAAGGGCTCTGCTCTAAGAATGGTGCCAGAGCTTCCCTCCAGCAGACCACGATGCTCCTTGGGGGGATTTGGGGTGCTCAGACTCATGCAGACAGTGGGGCTGATCTCACTGTGACACATTCCTGTCCTGGGGTCACCCGCTGCCTGCTCAGAGCAGCTCAGACAAGCAGGAGAAGGGTCCAAACCCACCTCTTAAACCTCAATCCATGAGCAGCGTGTCCCATCTGCCCTCTCCCAGCCCATACACTCCTTTACTTAAGGTTACTCCACGCTGGTGCAGAGGTTCCTGGCCACACCAGACCTGCAGAGCAGGAAAAGAGCATCTCCATCTTTAAAACCATCACAGAGAGACGTGCCCAAGGTTGGCCAAGAGAGCCAGGAGCCCAAATCCACCCTCGTGCCTTCACCGCTGAGCTGTCCTTCCTTTCTGCTGCTGCAGTTCTCATTCCTCTTCCAGCAGCGGAGTAATGGCTTTGGAAAGATGACACTGCACTGATTTAGGGGCTTGACCTTGGGAATGCTCCTGAAAAGCTGCGGTTTCCTGAGCACAGCTTCACGTTGCCTTTAATGAACACTTTGCAGGTTCCACGTAGATTTGGGTATCTAGCAAATGGGTAGGGGAAAAAAAAAAACAACCCATAAGGATGCAAGAAAGAAGAGATGAAAAAAAATCCCTTTTATATCTCCAGGCTGCCTTCAGCAACAGCATTCCTAAATAGGAGAGGTTAAATATATTGCTGCCATTACACTCTACAAGGAACACATTCCATAAAAACGAAGGTGCCGTAAATTATACAAATATGATGCTAACAAGCCAGGAAATGCACTGCTAATGAGGTCAGCTCCAGAACTCCCGCAGTGCTGCAAATCATGTGCCAATCCAGCACAGGAGGTGCAAGAGCAGCCCTGGGTCAGCATTTTCCAAGCACATTTGTAACCCGCTGTTCGGCGAATAGTTATCCAGGTAGATAAAAATCCTCCTCCTCTCCCTGTTTATGTGTCACAGAAGCAGGCACCAGACAACCACGCTCTGCATTCCTGTTCCTTGCTATTACACCTATTGTTCTGTGGCGCAGAGCGGGGAATTAGTCACTCCGATGTGCAAATATTGGTTACAGTTTGGAAGCACGCATGGGTTTGTGTTCCTATCAGACTTGCTCCTAGAGGAATTACACATGCTGGCACCAAGGGGGTTTTTTCCTTCCCTTGTATATACTGTATTTGCTAAAGCTCTTTAAAAAGCCCTCAAATAAACATGTTGGCGGCGGTTAAGTTATTAGCTCGTTCAACCTTCTTCCCCTCTTAGGTAGTGGGACAATAAACACATTGAAATGTAGCATTTAGGAACCAAAACAAGAAACCTGTGAGCTTAAAAAACAAGCTCAACCCCCCGCTTTGGACTGTTTCATCCCAGGATTTGAGGGATTTTGAGTGCTGCCACCTCACCAGGTGCAGGAATGGGCTGGGATGCTCGTGGTGGCTCCAACCTTGAGGTGGAAGCGATGCTCTCCATCGGAGCAGCACAAGCAGTTGGGATGATTTTGCCATTTGCTGCTGCTGTGAGCCGGGCAGAGAGCATCTTCAGGGTCCAAAGCCAAGACCTCCTCACTGTCATGGTCCAGGGCTTCTTCTCTGCATCACTGCAAACAGGAACACCCTAAACCCGTGGTTTTCCAAGCCTGGGGCTCGGCTGCACACAAGACATTTACCATAGCAAGCCCTGGCTGTAGGTTTCTGTGGTCCCACCATGGTCACCCTGTTTCTCCTAAGTCCATTGCAAAGAACAAACTCAGACCAAAGGTGATGTCCCAGAAGCATTTGCCTTTGCTCACACTGTGATGGTGCCCAGGCTGGGGAGGTGGGAGATGCTGGTGGGGAGATCCGGTGCTTCTAACAGTTAAATGCTGATGATCCCAGAGCTGTGGGCCCAGCTCAGGCAAAGTATGAAATATGCATTTCTGCCTTTCATTTCCATGTGGTTTTATGGGTCCTCCATGCAGAAACAAGAGCAAAAGCCTCATTCAGAAGCCTCCCAGCTTGGCAGATTTATTACCAAATTAAGGAAAGAGGAAGCACATCAACTGTCTGGTCCAGGTAGAGGGGGATTATCTCCGCTTGAGAGGAACCAGACAAAGCCATGGCTTCAGCTCAGAAAGGCTTCCCACCATGTCCTGTAAGGGCTGTGGAGTTTGGAGTGCCTGTGATGAGCTTCCTGGGGCAAAATGGCCTTTTTGTGCTGCCACTTGAAGTGGCTGCTGGGCCACTTGTGAGGTCCCTATTCGCCCAGGGCTCCTGGTTGCTCAGCTCATGTTGTTTCTCCTCATGCAAATAGCTGTTGGGAGCAGAAATGCATTTCTGTATTTAATAAGCTGGATATTTACGTTAACTAAATAGCAGCTAATTATGAAAACATACTTAAGAGCCTGAGCAATTAAGCAATAATATATTACATAGTTATCAAGCCTCCAATACACATGTCCTTAATAATCAAAATATTAATATGCAGCTACTCCTCTATTATACAGCAACTCCGCTATTACACAGAGAGTGTCCTATTACTGCCAAATTAAATGCATAGTTAGGCGAATTTAGGACACTTAATTTAATGTGTTCCCAAGAGTTCACTATGGCAGATTCTGCAAGACAGGCCTCTATCGAGGTAGCAGGAATTCCTGGAATTGCTCTTGACGCCAAAGCTTCATTTGCTCACTGAGATGCAGTTAACCCCTTCATGCGGGGGAAACAGCTCATTGCTTTTGGCTACCAATAAAAGCTGCCATCAGGAATGCAAGGATGACCCACAATGTGTCCTTGAGTGGACTGCAGTGGAAATGAGGTAGAGAGACATTGTAAAACAGAGCAGGAGCTGAAGGTGAAGGGGGAGAAAGGAAGCAGAGGCAACAGTGGGCAGATACATGCCTATAGCACCCCAAACACTTAGTTTTCATTTACCCAGTGCCCAGGGGCTTGAATTGACAGAGTCAACTCAAACTCTGTTTTTTCCCTGTATAAATAACATCCAGTTGCATCCGGACATTCACTCACAGCAGGGGAAGAGGGTGGTAAATCCCCACTATATAGAACTCCTGGTGTATTCCCGCTTGCATACTTTGCCTATTCCTGTTTGGGAGCTGCTGCATCCCTGTGCCAGAGGGAAGGTGCTGCCAGGGTGTACGGAGCTCAGGGGTACCCCAGCACCCAGCTCCTGTAACAGGTCACTGCAGGATGTTGTGCTTTGTCAGGCTTTTTAATTAAAGCCCAACAACAATAGGCCTCATTCTTCATCCCTTTACATGTTTCCTTAAGTGCAGAGCGGGTGTGAAACATAAACAGACTGATTTGGTATCAATTTACACCTCATTCTGCAGTGAAATAAATAAGGATGGGCAGGGCAGGGATGGGAAAAACCTGGCTCTGGGTGTGCTGTGCTTTCTGTGCTGCTGCAACAGTGGGGAGAAGAAGGAAATGTGAGTTCCTCTGTTGTGAAGCTCTTTTAATCCAAAAATCACTTTGTATTGTGAAGTTTGTATTTGTTCTGTCAAAATAGCTGTATGCAGAATGCTCAGAGCTGTTTGGGAGGACTGGTATGCACTGACCAACACCTGAATCCCTCAAGGGCTGGGGTGTTAGTGGGGTTGCAATGTGTGCAGGGGAGAGACAAACTGGGGTCTTCTCTGGTACTGGGGGCTCTCCCCAGTGCATCTGCCTGTTGCCTGGGTGGAACACTGGTGTGTACTGGTCCTGTAGTAAGTAAAGCTGGGTGACTTGAGGTGTGCTGGCTTTGGCTTCCCCATCAGCATGGCTTTTCCCACCACAGATACCATTAAGGAGTGAAATCCCTGGGGATGTGCAGTCTGGGTCTTATGTTTTAGAGAGAGGACTCCTGCTTTTGAGCTGTTGCTATAGGCCTGGGGAAACACAAAATGCCCTTTTCCTCCTGCTCCCCCAGCCAGCACAGACCTCTATGGAGGGGGAGCAGGGTGGACCATAGGGCTGGCATGTGGTGGTATGGGGTCTGCAAGGCTCAAGAGGTGCCACCAGAAAGCACCAGTGCCCCTCTCTCCCTGTGCCTTATGTTTTGAAGGTCTTATCTGCCATATGGCTTCCAGTTGGGATGATTTATGGGGTGAGGAAAGCATACTGATAAGTTTTACAGCAGGGCCCCGTGCAGATGGGGGGTATCAACAGCCCCATCCAGACAGCCCTAATGGAAAGCGCCGGCTCCGAAGAGCAGAGCCTTATTTATGACTGTCTGTAATGCCATGGCTGGGAATTTATTATCACTTCTGCTGAGCAGAGCTGTGGTAAGGCTGGGAAAGGAAGGGAATGTGGAGGGGAGAGGGCAGGATGGGCACTTGTTATGGGGGGACACAGAGAAATGGGGGCAGAGCCTGGCCATACATTGCCTGGAGTGCGGGCATCTTCCTGGGTTCATCTTGTGCTCTCAATGTTTTACATTCCTGGCCAGCACCAAGACCCTGAGGCCCAAGGTCACCCAGGAAATCCATAGGGAAAAGCAGCCTGGAAAATGGAACCCCTAATAGCCGCTGCCAGGCGGGCAATGCCTGGGATAAATCAGGGAGCAGGGAAGTGGTGCGGAGATGAGATGCTGGTCCCGCATCTTCTCGGCCAATGCTACATTTGCTGGAGGAATGGAAAAAAAAAATAAATTTAAAAAAAAATTAAAAGTGAGCAGCTATAAAATCTAGATACTAATAAAATGTTCCAGGAAGATGAATTCTTCCGATATAATGGTGATCCCTGATACTGAAATGTTCCACAAATACATTTTCATAGCCTCACTCAGTATTATTTGTAGATCTTTTTGCAACCCTTGTCAACAAATTCCTGATAAAAAGGAGACACTTTGCTGTGTGCTAAAGCTATGAATTTAAGAAGTGTCAACTGGGCCTTATTTATGGTGCAATCTTGGGCTTTCTCATCTTACTGATGTGGTTTGGTGCAGACTTGCTTCCACACTCACGCACTCTCCCTCCTCGCTCCCCACTTTGGGATATTAATACTGCAGCTGTCTCAGGCCGAGCACTGACTTTCTCAAGGTGCAGGGAAGTTATGTGCTGCAGACAAATCTCTCCAAGTAGGAAAATCCATCAAGGGGGAGGGGGGAAAACGCTGCCTTGGCAAACATCAGGGTTCTCCCCGTGTTGTTAAGGCAGTGCTGGTGTTTGCTCACGCTGCCCTGTCTCCCTGGGCAGGGTGATTATGAGCTGGGGACAATGGAGGAGGAAGCGGCTGGTTAAATAGAAATGTAATCCCTGGGGAATGGGGGTGGAGGGAAGGGGAATGTTGGAAAGGAAGACCTGCGAGGCTCCATTCCTATGTAAGGCAAGGGGCTGCTTGCACCTTCCCTTCCATGCATTGGAAAGGGGGGGAATGGCTCAAAATCCTGCCTGGAGCTGTGGGCAGGTGCTTTAGAGGGCAGCAAAAAGGCAGTGTGAGATGTTAAAGCAGTGGATGCCCCCAGAATGAAGTAGAGAAGAGCAGGGTAAGAGGCCTAAAGGAGAGAAGGGCATCTCTGACAACATTCCACAGGGGATGGAATAGTCAAACCGGTCTGTTTTGCTGTGTTTGGCCAGAAGTTTGTAGGATCATAGAATGGTTGGAAGGGACCTTAAAGATCATCCAGTTCCAAGTTCAAGTTTCCAGCTCCAAGACTGTGTTTGGCATCCAGCTGACCAATAAAGGCTGCTTTGCCTTGGGAGAGCCTCCTTGCCTCGCTATAACTCATGTCGGGGGCCTAAATTTCCCCTAGAAGTTCTAGCTGAGGCTTGATTTAGGTTCCTCTGGTGAGGCCCTGGCACTGAGCAACGGTCCTGTGACTCACAGCTTAGCCCCAGGCTCAGCCTCCTGCAAACTTCTATCCAGGACTAATAAAGGAGGCTGTGTAAAGCTGGGGGTCTTGGGAAAATCTCTTTTCCGGTACAAATCCATGTACAAATCAACAACAGATTATTCAGAGGTTGTGCTTGGAGGGGTGGTGACAGTCCTGACTGAAGTAACTGCTAATGGGAAGCTGTGCTTTGTTGCTTGCAGAAAGCTGTGGCGTGGAGGAGAGGCTGAATGGAGCTGGGTGAAGGTCTGGATCTCCATCTCCTTGCTGGAGACCCTTCCAGGCTCCCAGCTCTGTACTGGTGTCCTCCAGCAGTGCCCGTAGCTCCTGCTCCCCCTGGCACAACCAGGAATTCCAGCCTGGAGCAATGGCTTGAGTGGGGTGTTCAGCTGAGGCTGGAGGAGGGATGCTGCGGCACTGGAAGGCATCACTTGAGTGCTGTAAGGGGAAGCTCAGCTCTAATTGTGATCTGAGGCCAGCCGTGAAGCTCAGATCAGGAGCCAGCTCTGGGGACGAACTAAGGGCCCCCAAGCAATGAACCTGGCTCAGGGAGGAGTTTTTACATGGCATCTTGAGCCGAAAAGACACTTTGTGGGTCCCTGTGTCCCTTGCTCTCACAAACATCATCTGCTCTTCCATGCACCTCTTGCCCTTCGCCAAAAGGGAAGGAAGCTCCAAGCATCCCAGCGCACGTGGAGCCAGGGCATTGCTCGCCCCAGATGCACTGCAGCCACACTCTTCCCACTCCTACAAATGAACTGGGAGCACTGGGATTCCCAGGGACAAAGGACCAGTGAGCACGGCCTGACTTATCCCATGCTTGCAGAGATGCTTGCGCTCCTCGGGGACAATTAGCTCCCAGTTTGCAGGCTCTGTTTTAGCCATGGCACATGTTCATAATTTAAGCTCTTTACAATGGTGCTTGGTTAACACCGGAGCCTACTCCCTGCTGCCCATACCTTTTGTTTGGGTGATTTACTATTCCTCTGTGCCCCTCTGCCCACTGAAATTCATAACAGCTTTCACACAGCAATAGAAAGCTCGTAATTACAGCTATGTCTGGTAGTGCCATTGGAGCTAAAGGGCCTGCTGGCACTTTCCTTTTAACGGGAATCCAGCTCCCAGCTGGAGTGAAATTTGCCCTGCTGACGGGGTTCTTTTTATGAGTTTGTTTGAGCCCTTATTAAAAAATACCCCAGTTCTTGGCAGCGACAGTCCCGTGTGCTCCACCTCCCAGTCCTGCGCTCACACTCCAAGC
>NW_009940327.1:0-11858 GCF_000696875.1 Nestor notabilis | reverse complement strand
GTTTGGGTGCATCAGCACCCGGGCACTTCATCCAGCCAGAACTGTTGCTGCCTGGGACAGTGACACTGTTTGTTTGGGGTTTGTAAGAGAGGTTTCTCTTTAGTTATTCAAAGTTGCCCAATGTGTCAGAAATGAGATCTAACCCAGTAAAAGCCGTGCTGTTTAGGTGCTTGGTGATCTACAGACCTCGCTGCCCATTCATTCTCCTTTCACTCCATCCGAGTTTCTTAAAAGGAGGCAGACACCCGTCTTGTGTGAGCCTGTGGAGCTAACAGTGAGCGCTGAGCCATCAAGCCAGGGGATGTGCAGAATCCAGTTACAGGGAATGACATGGAACCATGAGATGGCTTCCAAAAATAGAGAGAAAGACCAGAATAGTGGGTCATGAATCTCGAAGGCATCACAGCAGGGGGACGCTGTGTTGATGTGCCAGCCATGCTGCCATCAAGCAGGGGAGCTCCAAATAGAGCCTGCAGATGGGCAGCAGCTCCACTCATGTTCCACATCGAGTTTCAAGGTGTAAATTCCCATGGAGAAAGTGGCCGAAAGGAGCAGCCTGTCATCTGATCCCTGCACAATGAATGCGCAAGGAGGGCTCACGCAGGCATGGTGGGATCATCGTAACCGAGCCCTGGGAATATTCCTGGTAGCTGGTGACAGGAGAGCGCTGCTCTTTTTTGCTGCATGCTTGTACTGCAGAATCCTGGAGGGATTTTAACAGCATAAGGCAAGTTTTCTGCAAGTTTCAATGGCGAAAGGGGAAGATCTCAGGAGTTTCTTGGTGCAGTTTGGCATCTGTGGGTAAAACTGAGCAACAAGAGCGGGTCCAGGCTGGCTGTGGGGAGGTGGCAACTGCTGGGACTGCCCCTTCCCTGTTCCATGTCCTGCTGCCTTTCCTGGTGCCTTTGGGCAGAGCAGGGCTCCTTGTGCAGACACATTTTTTCTCACACAGCTTCCTCATCAGCCCAGTTTGTGGAAACTTACTCCTAAGTTAAGCTCCAGGATGCTACAGATGCATCACTTACAATAGCTTTGAGACAAGACCCTTTATTTGTGCTACCAGAGGGGCTCTTTAGCCCAAAAGCTTTGTATTTCAAAACTTGATCCTCTGAAATGTTACTGCCTTCTCAGCGTTGTCTCTGTGTGATGAGGAAAAGCAGACTAATAGTTCTGTGAATTCCTCTTTTGATTGGAAATGCCAGGTCTTTGTTAGTACTTGCAGTTGGAGGCAATTGCTATGTGTTAAACAGGGACTACAGCATGTATTTATTTACCTCTAAAGGGTTTTATTACTTCCAAACACACATTCTTTGCTGATTTGAACATCCTGAAAGCAAAGCTATGTGTGTGCCAATGCTCTGCAAACTAAAGGTCCGGTTCCTGCAAGGTTTTCCTGCTCTGCTGAGGGCTCCAGGGTCAGCTCACAAAAAGAAGGTCATTCAAAAGACAAGTGGTGTTTAGAAACTGATAACCACTGGGTTCTGCTGAAAGGGATTTGATTTCCCCATCTAAAAGGAGATCTTTGATTAGTGACTGATGGGGCAACTTCAAAAGCTCATGGGGTCTGGCTGAGATAAGCATTCAAACCTGGGATGTTCCTTCCCGAAGCCTCTTTGATCTGGAATTAAAGCTAGAAACCTTACAGGCTTTATTGTGAGATTCCCAGTGTTTTTAATGATGTACCAGGCACAATAGGATCCACCTGGCTTTTCCTCTCCAGCCAGCAGTAAACTGCTGGGGTATGGCTTTAGCTGTGGCTTTCCAGGGTGAGAAGGGCTGTAACTCTTTGCAGCAGAGCGTGGCCCTGATGCCCCTTTCTGAGAGCTGATGGGAGGGAAATCAGCCCAACCCCACTGCTCTTGGGCGAGTGGCATTGAGGGGGCCTGACCCTCACCACGGTGTGTGGTTCCTGTCCAAGCTCTGCTCATACTCATGCTGGTGGCACAGAGGGGCTTGGATGTGCTGTTGGGTCAGTTTGAGCCACAGCTTTCACTGGTTCAAGGCACTGGGTGTTACTGGGGGGTCACCACTTAGCAGCTGGCATCAATCTGCTTCCTGCAGGTCTTAGGAGCACCCACTCCTGGCTCCTTGCTTGAGCAGAGCATTTGCTCAGGGTCTGTTTGCACTCACTCTGCAGTTACGGTTTCCAAAAGCACCATCACGGGGCTCACATCAGGCTGCGAGCGGAGGCTCTGTTCACATCCACTCTGGCAGCAGACACTGACAGGGTGCTGCTACTCCCATCCTTGTTTTTAAGCATAGACTGTGTCACACCTGGAAGTAATTAGAATGAATTTTTACTAATTCCTGGCTAATTGCACAATTACTCTTCTATGAAAGATTCAGCTCTCAAAAGACGCTTCAACATGCGAGGTAAGTTGCTCCAAATCTGGCTTGAAGAAATAGCATGAAAACATTAGGCTGGATCCAAAACATGATTTTCTTTTCAAATTAAGTAATTCTTTCCAAGTGTATTTGAAAATGCTCAGAGCTGACAGGGACAGTCTCTCTGGTAGTTTCCACATGGGAATGCTGGAGAGGGGGACGTGTCAACCATGCTTTTGGGATGAATGAGCCCAGGACCTGCCTTCCCCATCTCATGGCATCCCTGGCTCCGCTGGATGGGCAGCAGGAGCTTGTCCTGGCTCTGGCTGTGCTCTCTGCTCCTTGCGAGGGATGAGCCAAGCTCCCAGGACTGGTGCTGATCCCTCATCCCTGTGCCTGGTGCAGGATGGTGCCGCGTTCAAACCCCAGCGACCCACTTTGACGAGCTGCTTGCCGCGGTGTCTGTATCTCCTGCCTGCTTGCAAATGATGTTTACTATTTAATAAGATGTGATGAGACTGTTCTGATACTTCAAAGGCAGCTGACAGTTTTGCTAGAAATAATCAAGGAACTTTTGGACAATTATGGTGAAGGCTTTGACAGGGAGGAAACGTATAAACCTTGTAACTGTAACTAGCACCAAAGTCAAAGATTCTTCCCTGGAAACAACTTGAATATTCATTTTCTCCATTAAGCGTCACTTTCTCATCTATTTATTTTTATTCCATGCTTTCTTATGTCACTTTGCTTCCTTCAAGCCCAGGAGAGCTCTTTTCTTGTTACATGATGTGATTCTTCCCACCTTCTTGAACTCCCTCAGCTCCAAACAGGCAGATAGCTTTTGGTGCTGTGCTGTCTCCCTGCCTGTCCCCAGCACATCCCTGCTCCTGTGTAGGGCAGGGAACACACTGTGATCCCCATTTTGCACATTTCTCACCAGACTAAGACACTCCAAGACCTCTGCAAATCCTCCCAGAGCCATGGCAGGAAGGCAACGGGCTTTATCTGGTCAGAGAAAAAGGTGCTGAGTGACTCCCTAGGGATGGGGCTGGACCTGGGAAATGAAAAGTATCAGTAATTCAGTCAGGATTGGTAAAACTTAAATATCCCTCGAAAGCATCTGACAAAACAGGTGAATTGGAATGAAAATCATCTGAGCTCTTCCTCTGGGTCATCTGATATGCTGATTCGCCCTAATATTGATTGATGTTTAGCTTATAGACATATTGTCAAGCAGACACACGGGGCTGCTTTTCTTGTTGATGTTCAGGGTGAGTGTTTCATTTAATCACAAACCTTCCATCACTCAAGGTAGTGAGAAGGAAATTTGATAATATGGGCATAGAGCTAAAGCCACAGATCTAATAAGACTTTTGCATGGTGTTAATGGGAATATGCACTGTCAGATCACTAACGTGCTCGGGTGGGAATTACGGAGGTGCTGAGACTTCTGCTGCAGAACTAGTGCCTCTTGTTATCCCATCAGCAAAACTGAGGACATCATTAGATGAGACGAGGACATCCCGTTAGCAAAGATGCTAATAGGGGAAAACTTCCAGGTTGTGTTAGATCAGGACAGCACAGAAGGATGGGGGAATGGGCATGGTGAGGCAGTGACACACCCCAAGCCCACTGGGGCTCACTGGGATGCTGCTTGTGCCCTTGGTTTTGCCTTATCCCTGTTTCCACCCCTATCACATCCAGCTGAGCTCCAGCATGCAGGAAGGGCTGATGCCCCTCTTTCGGCTGCTTCAGCCCCATGCGTTGCATCGCATCCTCTGGTAGTCACTCAGAGAAGTAATTGGCTAAAGATTAGTCTGTGTAATTGAATGGCAGAGGCTTTGTGTACCAAACAGGGACTTGTCTTTGTCAGAAAGTCTTTACAAAGTATCCGGCTCCGGGTGTCAGGGAGGACAAGTTTTTTAATCATGTTAAAATGATTTATTTAAACGTCAGGCCGTGTCACCTCACTTCCTTTCATTTTTCAAACTGTTTGTGTTTTTTCTGGATGATAAATTTATCTTCAGACAGCTTCAATATGACTAATTAACTTTGAAATATAAGAACCAGATGTGTGAGCTGGAGAGCTTTCTGAACTCATGCCAGGCATTTTTTTCCTCCCCCCTCTTCTTTCCCTCTTCTCTCCTTTTCCCTGCGCTGAAATCACTTCACAGACACCCACAGCACATGGGAAAACCCAGTTGGACACAGGGACGGGTCCTGGTCCCCTCCTGCCCTTCTCTGCCCCAGCACAGGGTATGTTTTACCCCCTGATGTGACTGAGACATGGGGCGAGCCATTGAGTGCCTTCTATTCCTGCCGTATTGGTATTTAATGTGGGAAGCAAGCTGCCACATGAAAGGAAATCAAGGCTGGATGTGACATAAAGTGATTTCTTTTAAAGCAAATCCTCCCGTGTGAAGTGGGTTTTCCCCTTCTCTTTTCATGAGATGATCACTCGGAGCTGCTCGAGGAAGGGAACATTTAGGTACCAATTATTTAAGCAAAGCCTCTCTGCTTGATTTTTCTCTCTAATATGTGGCCTCAACCCCCTCACAGGCACGAGGGACAGGAGGGTGAAACTCTGGTTTTGAGGATGGGAGCTTTGGAACCCAGGGATCAGTTTTCAGTTCTAAACCATTTCTCCTTTCACAGCTCAATCGGGTGTGTGTAATAAGGTGAGATGTAAAGGGTGGGATTGAAACGAAGCTCTGGGAGCAGTTCTGGACTAAGGAGGGGGATTCCAAGAGGATGGTGCTGCTTGAGCTCTGCCTGATACAGGAAGGGAAAACTGAGTTTTCTTGGATCCTGGTGATGAGAAAACCTTTCCCTGGCCCAAGCCCTGCGCTGGGGCAGCATCTCTGTGTGAGATGGATGGGATATGATGGAGAGGTGCGGGAAAACCCCAGGATGCGCAGCTACATCTGAGCAGTTCCACACAGGCACTGCCAGCCTGCAGCAAGGTTATCTCCACTGGGAGCTTTCCAGGTTGAGAGATCAGCTCCAGAGGAGCCAGGGGGACAGGACAGGACCTCTTCTGCCCCTTGTTATGGCTTTGGGCAGGCACATTGGGGAATTGCCCAGCTCCGTTCCCGGCAGCAGCTGCATCCCCACGTCACCAGGGCAGCGACATCAGCCATCAAACAAACTTCCCCAACAGCCTTCTCAGCCAAAACAGATTCTTCAAACAAAGTATAAATATTCATGTAAAGAAAATGTTGCTTTTGGTGGAGATTTTCCCCCTCTCCTTGGAACTGGTAACAAAATAATGTTTTTTAAATGGCTTATTTTAAAGACTTTTCTTAAGTTTTCATTTCAACAACCCTAAATTTATTCCATGGAATAACTTGTTGGGTCGGTGTGTTAAAGGAGATGGGTGCGATCTTTGAACCCCTTCCAGCACATGGTCTTTTACAAGTGTGCTTCACATTCTCTCCTGCCTTCATCAGTGAGAGCACAAACTGTTGGCAAGGTCAGGTCTTTTAGTTACAGCTTTCCAGGGCTGTAACTAAACCATGTGTATCCATGCACACGCACGTGGGATTGATGCTGAACACTGTGGTCGAGCACAATGAGCTCCCATGGAGGACATCCAAGGGAAAATTGTAAGGATACTTCCCCTGGCCAGGAGTGGTACTGATGCCATAAGGAAAAATAAGTGGATAAACAGCGTTGTCTCATGTGAGACAGCTCCTGGAGTCTTCTGCTGGGCTTCCATTGCCTCCAGATGGAGAAGAGGTTCTATCCGGAGGGTGCACGCTGTGGAGAAGGGAGGGATGCTCATCAGGACCAAGACGGAGCCGGCGGCAGGGTCCCTGCTCCTCTCCCTGGCTGGAGCCTGTGCGAGGCATCACCTCGGTGGCACCGCTCCTGGCTTGTTAGAGCGATAATGGAACACTTCAAGCACACCAGCGCTAAAAAACGAGCTGAACTTTCCTCTCCTCATGCCTCAGCCATGCCCTAAATATACATAACAAGCTGCTCGGCGTGAGCTCGGAGCCATCAGTGGATGCTGACAGCCTTGATGTCTTGGCGGGCAGGATCCAGCAGCATCTCCCACTGTATGGCACTAGATATTTAATAAAGTCAAACCCCCCGGATCAAGGAGGCTGCGATCCCTCCCAGCTCCTTTCTTCTGCTCTGCTCAGGCTCTTTCAAGCCTGCCTGCCGTCTCTCTCCAGAAAATCCTTTCATGCCTCCCTCAGCAGACTGACATTTTGACAAGTTGCCACGAGTGACATCTGATTTGTACAAATTTCAAGACTAATAAATCTACCTGTCAAAGCGGAAACTTTAAAAGGAGCTAAGCCCAGCGGGTATAGTTTAACAGAACTCAAGTTGATGAAACTGTAGGATGGAGAAATTATATCTGTCACAATCCACCCACATTAGTTCTGTAGAGATGTTGGCAACTGAAACAAACGTCTTTCACAGCCTTGGAAAAAAAAGGGGGGGGGGGAATATAAAAGGAGACTGTTAATACTGTGAGTAACAAGTAACTGTTCTATTTGTAAACTAGCACATTTATTTATTTCATTTTTAATTTGCTTGTAGACACACAAGGGAGGGAGCGACCCTCCAGCTCCTAGGTGCCACGTCAGCCCTGGGGATGGGACACAGGGTTTGGGTGCTCCTGGCACCTCATCTATGGCTATGGCAATGTGGGATGTGCTGCTGTGGATGCTTGTGAGGCCATGGGATTTGGTGCCAACCTGCTGGATCCAGCCATGAAACCCTCTGGATGAAAGCTCCTCCCCAGCCTGCTCCCAGAGCAATGTGTCACCAACCTCCTCTTCTTGCTGGTATTCTCTTCTGTTTTCTCTCTGCTGCTGGTTCTCTGTGTGCACCAAGAGCCTGGGACACAGGAGGAACACAGGGACGCACCAGACTTGTCTCCCATCTACAAACCCGAATGTTTCTAAGGGCTTTGCTCAACTTCCTCCTCAGTTTGTGGTTCATTTCCCCAGGAGGCTGCAAAATCCCACAGCCAGGGAGTGGCTTTGGGGGCAGAGCATGGGATTCCCTGCAAGGGAGGAGACACAAACCCCACCCCATTCCCCCGCCTCGGACACAGGGATTCTGATCGCATAGTTGTGCATTTCTAAAGAGGACTGGGGGTCTGAAGAGGAGGTTGGAAAAGCATCCAAGGGAAGGAGCTGCAGTCTTGTACCCAGCTGACTTTCCTCTTTATTGGCTCTCCTGTTTGAGGCACAGACGTGAGCAGCCAGTTCATTCTGCCTGTTGGAAAGAGATTGATTTGAAAGCCACACATTACGCGGAGCTCCTGTAGCCACGTCTGCAGCACTGAGCGTGTCTTCAGGTGTATCTAACGATGGAGCAAAACCTCTGAGCTGATGATTTATGACAGCCAGTTTGGTTATAACTTGCCCATCTCCTTTCATTACAGAGGAGACTGGAGTGTTAGCTCTTCCCACTTGAATCCCATCTGCCGAGAGCCTCTCTGCATCCTCCCCAGCCTGTAATATTGCTGCCTCACCACTGAGGATGTGCTGGCTCTGCACAGAGAGAGGACACAGAGAAGGGCTGCCAGTGCCTCTCCTTGACCTGATGTGGGCTCACTCCTGCTCCCCTGAGCTCTGCACGTAAAGCAAAGCTGCCCTTCAACACAACACGGCTCTGGTCAGACCCATGTGTGGGTCTGCAGCCTGCCAAAGCACGTTTAAATCCTGCTTCAAGTGCTGCCCAGGCTTCCTGCAGGTCCTCAGCTTGTAAGGTTTAGTCACAACCAGCACTTCTGAGTCCTGGGGCCCCTGGTGAGACAGGCAGTGGTATGGAAAGGTGTCAGCCCTGAAGTCCAGCCAGCCCTGGGGTCCATCCCCAGCCTGGCAGCAGCAGCCACAGAGGCATCTGCATGGGGAGAGGGTGTTTATGGACCCTCCAATTTCTGGCTATTGGTCGCGCATGGATGCTATGAAAGCCAAACGTTGCTTCTACCAGTGGATTTAAGGCTGTGCAGAGCGTGGTGCCCTGTCCAGTAGCACGAAGGCAGCACACAGCAGAGGTGGACACATGCAGGAACACGGTGGCTTTGTTGTCGAGGCAGCAGGGTTGGTGGAGACATTGCAGGAAGGTCCCTGGCTGGGCACATCACCCAGGGCTTGCTCTCATACCCCTGCTTCTCACCCTGGGCTGCTGCCAACACAGAGACCCCGTGGATGATGTTCTGCTGACCTCAGCCCCACAAACACCTCTTGCAGCCTCAGTCTCAACCCTGGCCAAGCGCCCACTGCCCATCAGCACCCGGGGGCCCCTCCGGACCCTTCCAAGAGCAGGGAATGTTTGCAGACCAGGAGCAGCTGCAGGGAGGAAAGGGCACGGTGGGGACGGCCGAGCCCCATAACTCATGGTGGAGCAGGCGAGGACAGCTGCCACTTCCCAAAGCAGCCGCTTGCTGCTCCTGGATCAAATCCTGTGGGAGAGCCAGGCACATGGGGTGCTCAGGACTCAGAGCAATCCCATACGGCTCCTGCCAGGCCAGGCCCATCAGCGTCAAGCCCAAAACCCCAACTGCAAACCCAGGTTGAGGCTTCCCAGCACAGGGAGGACTTGGAAGAGCCCCCACTGTGGTCCTGCTCCTAGAGAAGTCACCAGGAGCTCTCCCATTCTGCACAATGGCATTCCCACAGGATAAAGCAATCACTGTGGAAATAGTAAAAACCTCTCCTCATCACCCTGACCACTGGGCAGTGCTGTGAGTCTCTGGAAGGTCCCTGAAACCTCATCTCTCGCAGCACATTAACATCCACATTGGGATCATCCTGGGCTATTCCTCACTTCCAACAAGTTGTGTTTAGAGATGTGCTTCCATGGAGAAGCGGTCAATAATGTGTTTCCCTGTGGATGTTCAGCTGCAGAACCAAGCCATGCAGGGAGCCTGGTTAATTGTCTAACAGGCTGGATGTGAGCCGTGCTCAGCTTCAAAGTCACATAAAAACAATCACGCTGATGGGAAAATGTATTTCTTTTAGCTAAGGCAGATAATATGTGACATGTGAGTACCTGCCAAGCGTCTTGTCTCTGGTAGCATTCCCTTGTACTTCAGCAGGGTCAGAGTCTGTGCTTTGTGCTCTCCCAGCTGCCATATTCTGGGATTTTAGTGTAAACATCCCACAAAGTTTGGGGTTTTTTGTTCTTCTTTTCAACATCTGTATTATTTCTAATGTAAATCCTGCTTTGAGGGCTCTGTTGCGATGAAGACTGAACGGAGGAGCTCTGATCCTGCTCACCTCCATCACTGGGGCTCAGCCCTGGTTCAGGCAGGCTCTGGAGCAGGGGGACCTACACCCCTCAGGTCAGCTCCAGCCTTCATCCCTCTCTGGTCTGGAGCCTCCCATTTGCATTGAATGGCACCAGAAAACCTCTTGCTTAGAAAACCACAACACGCGGGGCTTATCCAAGAGGAATTTAACTCGCTGCTCTGTGATAAACTCTGGTTAGGGAGATTATGACTGTTTACCCAAGAAGTAAATATTGCTCAGTGCTTAACTGCTGCCAGATCTCAGGGAATGGGGCCGGGCTGCAGGCGATCCCACAGCTCCAATGGGAATGGTGGGAGCGGCTGCTTTGCCGTAAGGATGATCCTGGTTTTCTGCAGGAGGGAGGGTTGTAGAGCCTGGCAGAGCAGGGATGCCCATCCCTGTCGCCCGATGTGATTTACTGAGCTCAGCTAACCCGATAAGCTGGATGAGGGATGGCAGGCTGAGCCTCCACGTTATTCCTATTACACTTCCATTGCTCTATACCGTGTCCACCGCATGTGGCACCTATGTATCTTGACTGTGAAATCAAGTGTGGTAAGGGAAAGGTTTCCTCTTTCCCACTAGCACCTTGCAGCTGACACTGGATTTGATATCCAGCTGGGCATTTTATTCTACCGTGTCTGCAATTTAACACCCAGGGATTGAAGCACCGATGCTGCTGCCAGGCGTGTCCATCCTTGCTGCTGTGCCCCAGCCCCTGGCTGCTGCACACTGCTCCTCAGGACAAAGCCCAGCACTTTAATCATAGAATCCCAGACTGGTTTGGATTGGAAGGGACCTTAAAGCTCATCCTGTTCCAACCCCCTGCCCCGGGCAGGGACACCTTCCACTAGAGCAGGTTGCTCCAAACCCCTGTGTCCAACCTGGCCTTGAGCACTGCCAGGGATGGGGCAGCCACAGCTTCGTTCTTAAGATGAGCTTTAAGGTCCCTTCCAACCCAAACCATCCTGTGGTTCTATGATCTTTGCAAGGAGCAGAGCGGGGGGTAATTTGTGATCTTTGCATAGGCTGGACGGGGCAGCGAGCAGATCCTTGCAGACAACAGCTCTGCCCATCTGCATGGATGGCAGAAGAAGACAGATAGACCCTGTTGTCTTTCTAATTCCCTTTGTAACGTGGGGGCTCCCCTCCTGGCCCGGTGTGCTTATCTCCCCTCCAGGTTTCAAAGCCACACTAATCATATCCATCACACGACTCGCATTAGCAAGGCAAGCTCCAGGCTGTCACCGCACCTCATGTGCAGGCATATGTTCCAGCGAAGGGCCGGGTGATTTAGAGGGGACCATTCACATTCACAGTCATCGCTTCAAATAAACAGGCTGAGAGTTTAATGATTTCAAGGTAAAGCTCTTTTATTAAGACAACACAGAGAACTTTTTTCAACCACAGCTGACATCACTATAATAAATCACCATCATGTCTTGTGGGATTGAAAAAGCCAAAATACTGTCAGAACTGATTTTTCTGGCTACTCATGCCTCCAGAACAAACCATGTGTTTTTAATCAACAAATCTTTGTTTTGCATTTCTAAGACCCTAGCACTCTTTAAATAGTTAGCATTTACCAGAGGGATATTTTAAATTCAACACACTGCTTCCTTACTGAAGAGATTAGGAAACAGGACACCACATTACAGACTTACTGGGCTTGTCCAGGGGCTTTTGGAAATTTGTTTGTGTTAGATCCATGCAGTAAAGGGAAAGGCTTTCCCATACTTGGCTTTAGCACATTAGACCTCTTCTCTCCCCAAAATCAGGATATCTACTGCTTGTATGGGTCAAACCACCTACTGAGGTAGAAACCCCTGTATTTCTAGTAAAGGAAATAACATCCAGGGAGGTGCCCAAAGCCCCTGAAGCCAGTAGGGATAGATCCCACTTTGCCCACCATCCCATGGGCAGCCCTGCGGCCGCTGCCCTGTGCCCAGCAGGGCGAACATCACCCTGACTGTCCCTGCTCCCACTGCGGATCCCAGCACTGCTTGTTCCCACCTGGGATGTGCCAGGCTTTCCCGCTGTGTTCCCCCCACACCAGCGGTGTGATCTGGAGTCTGGGGGGGGGGGTAGTCACCTCCCTGCTCCAGTTTCAAGGTCAGGCTGAAAGCGGAGACGTCGGGATCCTCTTTCCCACCGCGCAGGATCCCCTCCTGCTCTGCCTGCTTGGCACAAATGTCAGCGCTGAGAATAAACCCGGGATGGGGCCCGGTGCCAATGTGCCATGAGCGGGCAGAGGGGCACTGCCACCAGGGGCTA
>NW_009940326.1:0-14563 GCF_000696875.1 Nestor notabilis | reverse complement strand
CGGGCGGGCCGCGGCCGCGCGGGGCCTGTCACTGGGGCGGCGGGAGGGAGGTGTGTGGGGGAGTTGTAAGCGGGAACCCTCCCGGCCCTGCCCTGGTGCCTGGGGCGGATCGTGGTGGCTGCTGATCCGATGGGGGGATGGGGGTGCTGGGGCCTTGTGAGAGCTGTCGGCAGGAGAAGTGTCCTTCGGAAGAAAGCTGCTTTCCCAGACACTGTTCTTTTCGCTGGAAATTGCCCTTTAGCACACTGAGGGTGGAGGAAGGGAGTCTCGTTCAACGGCGGACTCGCTTCTCTCAGCTTATCTGTGGAAGCGCCGCGCTGCCGTGATTTTTAGCCTGACTTTCAGCATCGCTGGTTTAGTGCGGCGTGTCCCAGTGCTGTGGCAGCGGTGTCAGAAATGGGAAGGCGGGTTTTATGGGACTCAAAGGTTCAATAAGCAGAGCCTCTTCCCTTGGAAACCTTCAGAGTACTGTAAAAATACAGGTGACATGAAAAAGAAATGTAATGGAGTAAAGTATATTCTGTCACTGGGGAGAAGGGAAGTAGCAAAGCAGGTCTGAAAATGCAGCAGAAGCACTTGATCTGAATCAAAGTGCAGCCACAGAGGATTAAGAATCAATGTGGAAACAGTTGATGTCATTCAAAGATAAAAGATTTTAAGGCAGTGTTTTGATTATGTGCTATATCTTCTAGCAAATAAAGGAAGCTCTGCTTGGACTGACCTTGGGCATTAAAACGCAAAAAACAACTGATGCTTCCCAGAATTATGTAAACAAAATATGCTTTTTCAGTAGTACTATTGCTGACTTGGTTTTATGGCTACTTACTTTCAATTCTGGCTATTACAGAAATCATATTTAACCTTATTGAAAGGGAAGTATCTTCTGCATGTTGGAGCAGAAATGGTAACTGCAACACTTCTGTTTGCACTGTAAGGCTTTTAATTAAAGGAGTTTAACTGGTGCAGGTCGTTGCTATGGGCAACTGAATTTGATCCTTTCTGCTTAGAAAGGTAATACTGGGAAATTCTAATACTTGTTTGTGAACCCGTTTTCTTCTTTGTCCCAGCTCTGGGTTACCGAGCAGATGTCTTTCATTTACTGTTTCTGATTTAAAAATTAAAATGGAATATTTTAACTTTAATGACAAGCATTGCCCTTTGTCATGGTTTAACTGAGAAGTCCTTGATCAGTGTCAGCATTATGTAGCGGCAACTAAAACGTTGGTGTGTTAGCAGCATTGTTCTCAGATTAAAGCCAGAACACAGCCCTGCACCAGCTACTAAGAAAACCCAACTATCTCAGCCAAAACTATAACACCCTTGTGTGCATTCCCACTCTGTTCTTGATTACTTCCAGTGCAGGAACTTACTAGAGAAGTTGGTTGTTTGTTTTGTTTTTTTTATTTTTTTTTTTCCAGTGTAGAGGTACCCAGTACATGAAACACTTTGGAAAGGTATACAAAAGTTGTATCAATGTGAAACAGTTACCGTCCATTCTCATTTTCCATTCAAATGTGTCTATTTTTGTGTCTTCGCAAAAACACAGCATATAAAACTAAGACATTATGTGATTAGGTGATTTTCCTAAAGCTTTGCGGTTCACAGAGACTGGGGCAATCGTCTTGAATATCTTTTTGTGTGTGGCTTCAGTGAGACAGGTTTATTTATGGATATTTTGAAACTTACGTATATTTTATTATCAATTGAACCAGTCCTGGAGGTAAATCTCATGGGTTTTTTTCCTGCAAGTGGAAGCATCTGCTTTCTAGAATAGTTTCAAAGCATGTCTGAAGTTGTTCAGGCTATGGTGGAGATATGAAAATTTCAGAATATTGGAGAAGACTTCCTGTTCACTTGAAGAAACTATTTTTAGAATTTCTTTTTGTTCAGAAGTTTCTTAAAAACAGTGACTTTTTTTCCACAGTTGTTTCTCAGTAATGTATTCTTTTGTGACCTGCAAAAATGTCATTTTGTATTGAAATGATAAAAATGATATGCAGCTTGTAAATTGGCAGATCTAAGGCTTCAGAAATAATTTGAGGGTCCTATATACTTTGTATTGTATTTATTAGGTGTGTATGGTGTATATTCTTGATGAATCCATTTTAGCTTGATAGCAAAATGTGTTTTCTGTTATAGAGTGAAGATACGCAGCAACAAGTTATCAGAGAAACTTTCCATTTAGTATCAAAACGTGATGAGAATGTCTGTAACTTCCTAGAAGGGGGATTGTAAGTATCAAGTTTGAAATAAATGCCCAGTACTTACTGGCTAGCAAATGTTATTACTGCTGATTGTAATATAATTAGTTTTACAGTTGTAATGTAAATGCCATGTCACTTGAGATATTTTAATACAGAAAGACTAATACCATGTTGCACATACGTATTCTTTACTAACTGAAGCATATACATGTATATATGTATCAAAAGGAGTTAGGCAGTAAAACTCTTTTTTTTTTTTTTCTAGAGCTGTAACTGACACAGTGCCTATTTAGTGCTATAATTGTTTCAGACACAAGATGGCAAAGAAACAGGCAGATGATACCTAACCATTTTCCCTATAATCAAGCTAAGGATTTCTGGTCTCCATCCAGAAATCAAGATTCTTTTATTAATTTAGGTAGAGTAAGGTAGGAGGAAATCCAGACGTATGTCTTCTGTCTATAGAAGACACACACAAAATATTCTTTCTTGAATCATCATGTTGATTTTTCTAATGTGTTTTTGCTTTAGTTGAAGAGAAGAAATTCTGAAATAGAAGTGTTGTATTTTGAGATATTAGTCATCAAGAGTAAATAGTTACAAAACCACCTTCCAGAAAAAGTGGTCATAATTCATAAAGTAAGTTCATGCTGTCCAATCTAAACAGAGATTGGCATAGCCTGTTAAGTACTGTAATTATGGAAATTTCTGATTACTGAAAGTTAGTATGCTAATGCCTAAATTTAGTGCAGAGTCAGTTAAATGCTTACCTGTACCATGTGAGCTATGATGTCTCTTGATCAAGACGATTCTTGATTTTTCATATTTTATTATTTTTTTAAACCAAAATAGTTGTCTTCCAGCTGCTCAACTGGTGATTCTATGTTTAGGTTCTTGGAGGTGATTTCAGGCTGGAACACGCTGGCTTGAATTCTGTAAGTGAAAGACAAGCCATTTGGAGCCTTTAAAAAAATAAATCACAGCTGTGCAACAAAAAAAACTGAGACAGAGCACATAATTCTGGCTTTACTCCTACTGCTCAATTCCAGAGTTACCATTTCAATATATTTTTTCAGTACTTTTTGTTTTTCCAGGACAGGGATCACTTTGTAGTTTGCACTTTACCCAAAGGCCTCAACAGTCTATATGTATTAACTCTGTGTACTGAAGTATTTGAAAGAAGTGGCTAAACGAAGCACAAATATTTGTCATTTCTTTCCACCATCACATTTGTTTGTAATATTTTTATCTGATACTTCCTAAACATAGTTCTTGCTCTTCAGGGTTCTCCTTCCCCCCACCCAAGCATTAATGCAAAGCAATAGGCTTAAGCAAAAGCAACCTAAAAGATTTCTTGTTCTTTTTATTTATTTAAGTATTCTCTCCCTGTGATAAAGCCAGAAACTAAAGGGATGAGATATGATACACCAGATGGGTGATTCAGTTCTCGTGCAGAAATAAGGGAGAATTATTATGTACATAGCCACAAGCCTCAGGCTACAAAATATTTTCATTTCTATTTGAGTGGGCCTCCTGTTGTTCAATGCAAATGTCAGCGATCTGAAGAACGCATCTTCTTACAATTTATGTACCTTCTTCGGGAAAGCTACAGCAGAAGAGTGGAAGGAAGTACCTGTTTAGACCTTTTCTCTTCTTGTTCAGTAACTTGATGATTAGTGGGCCCATAAAAATTTAATTGCTTCTGTGACTTTAGCATTGCATCACAAACTGTTGGTTGTAGTACAGTGTTATTTCTCAAGATACCAAACATTTTGTAGCACGAGAGAGTTATGTGTTCTTGGTTATTAAGTGGATCATAAACCTGACTTAAGGCTATTTCTGTAATCCAAATGCCAGTCTACGTTATAGTTTCTTGTTGATGCTCCTCTGAGAAGGGCAGGGAAGAATTCATAGACATATGCTCTGTTAATCTGTAAAGCAGATTAATCCTTGTGCAGTGCCTGTTAGTGTGTAATGGAAGTACATTCAATACCTTTTTGGGTATTTTTTAAATGAAACTGCATGATCTGTTTGAATTGATTTTAATAAAATGGTGCATATGTTGATATAATTAATATCCGTATGGATAACAATAACTGTGCTTGTGTGATACATGTAACTTGGGCTGTTTGGTATGTAGTATTCTTCCAATGTAATTATATCACAAAATAAAAGTTGTGATACAGTTGGATTTGGGAAAGTTCCAGCCAGCTATTAACAATAGGCCTCCTATTAACTGGAATAACTGTGAGGATTTATTTACCCAGCTTATCCTGAGATGCTAACTAAGCTTTCCTGTTTTCTTTCCTGTTTAGATTAATAGGTGGATCTGATAACAAACTGATTTACCGACACTATGCCACCTTGTATTTTGTCTTCTGTGTGGATTCTTCAGAAAGTGAGCTTGGCATTTTAGACCTCATACAAGTAAGATTTTTTTGCTGCTTTGTTTTTTTAGTAAGTGAACTTCTAAGTACTTTAGAGCTTCAGTATTTAGCTGTGTTTTTTTCTGTGATACTTGGAAGTGAAAGTGGCTTTCAGTCTCAATGAGAATTAAAATGACTTAGTAAGTTAATTGTTTAGTAAAACAGAATTAAGAGTAGGAATGTAGATAGTAAATCTTACAACCCTTGCTGGTCATCCCATACTCATGTGATGTATGAGTGATGAAAACCCAGGTGGACTTTCTCAGAGTGTGCTGTACAGAGCGTATAGCGTATGGAGGGAAGCTCTCCCTTTATTGGACCTTTGAGCTATTACATGATTTCCTCACAAGAGAACAACTCTATACCTAAAGGGAGTTCTCATGACAATTTCCTGCTGCAGTTTGAGGTACAGGCAAGGTCATACAAGTGGTGCAATCACCAGTACTGAGCAGGAGCTTCCTGCAGGCTCCTGTTAACAGTGAGCTGGCTAGTTTGTCTCGCAGCCAAGGAGTTTGTGCAGCACACCACAGGCCTGTGCCTACTCCGTTTAAGTGTTATGTGGATCACTAACTCCTAACCATGCAACAGTCTCTTGGTCAGGATCAGTGCATTCCCGTCTTTGGTGCAACTATAGTTCACCTTTCCCAAAGACATGGTAAGTTAGTGATTACATTAATAAAATAAAGGCTTCTTGAGCCCATTAGAGCAGACATGTTCTGTTCAAGATCACAGACTCCTTCAATACAGTGTCTTCTGCAAGGCTCCCAATGCAGCAGGTATGATTTAAACTGTTAAATATGTCTGTATCAACTCAGCAACAAAATCAGGCCTGGTAATACAAACACTTATGTCAAGAGAACTCTGACTATGCCGGTGAATTTTCTAGTTCAAATTTGCACATAAACAATTTCACTGGTGATTTTTAGTGTAGTCAGATGTGGCAAGAAGTAGTTTCACAGCATGATGTGATGTATGTCATTACATAAAATGGGTCTTGGGTGTATATGTGTGATTCACTTACTATGAAGCCTTTCAAAACCTTGCATATCAAGTTTATTAGTTTATTAGATAAGTAGAATCTGTGGTATCCTGAGACATGGGCCTCTATCTATTGATTATTTCACTGCAGAAAGCACTGTGAGCCTTAAAGGCATCACAGTTCCCTGCAGACCTTTCTTGGAGCTGAACACTTCTCATAGTCACCTGTTAGTTTTTTCTTCAATGTTTTATGCTCTTCTGGACAGTAGATCCAGATTGTCTTTCTGATTGGCTGATGGATAGCAGGGAAGGAAGCTATTTTTTTAGATCCTTGTATCACCTTTGGTCATAGAAGCATTCTGCCATATCAGCAATGAAAGTTACTGAGTTAGTAGACAATTAAGTATACAATGGCCTTAACTGTTTTTAGTATTTTCTTGTACAGAGTTCCTTAGTTGCTCGTTGAATAGTGTGTCTTCTTACTTGGAAATGCTAAAGTATTTATAAATGAGAAAAGAAGCATGTTAATATTTCATGTAACTTTTTCGGATAAAATGTACATTATAAATATATTTACTCAGATAATAAGGATAGGAAAGACTATCTAGGAAATCAGTCTGAGCTGTTATATTTAGCAAGGCCCCTGTGCAAGTTCAATTAAGATTTATTTTTTATAGTATATTAAAAATGTCACATCAGTTCATGTAACTGGAATAGGTTCCAGTTATTTCCAGTTACATAGCGTAACCTAAACTTTACTTTAAAGTGTTGAAGCAAATTGCTTGAGCTTACTACTACCTATATTTTTATAGCCCTCAAACTCTCTGAATTAGGGAGATGTTAAACTTTTCTCTAAATTGTGTTGCTTCTTGTGCCAAAAATACTTCGATGGATTACAATTGCTCAGTCTTTACATTTAGCATCATTTCCATTATGCCCCAATGTTTAATTACTTGTCAGTATAATTACTTGAAGGAATCAGAAATAATAGGAATGCTATTTCTATTTATAGAAATACTTTACATTTGTCTGACCCATATGGTTTTATGAATAGTTTCACATGGGACCTGCAGCTGTTCATTATTCCTGTTTTTCTAGGTCATTGTAATTCAACCATTTGATTATAGTAGAAAGTATACAGAGATCAATTAAACATTTTTACTTTCCAGTCTGGCTCACAAGAAGGATCTATTTAATTTCTTAGCAATAGCAATCAGATTTAAATGTATCTTGCAATGGAAAAGTGCTCTCAGAGCTTATTAGTACCCCAAGTGCAGTGCAGACTGGTGATACATACACATGCACATTTACTCAAGCAAATAAGTTTTGTCTGCTTTTTTGTTGAGAAGTGTTGAACCACTTTCATACGTCTTTGTTTACTATATAGTTCAGAGACAACACAGGTAAGAGCCATCTGGAATTTGTTATAGATTATACATATAGTGAATTGTTTAAGTAGTTACGTGGAGGACCAGATTATGATCTCATGAAAATAACTGGTGAAATTGTTAGCGTCGAGACAAACACATAACCACCGGAATGGTTATATGAGGTGCTTTATTGGCGTGCCAGGAATCAGGGGTACGCACCCAAATCTGATTCCCACCTTATCACAGCACGTTTCACAATTTATACACATTCGATGTAGGTAGCTACGCCCACTAATACATATTCATTAGGAAATTGCTTCATCAGTCCATTACGACATCAGCCTCTCTTGCACAGCCCCCTTTGGTGGTCATCCGGTGGTCGTTCTGATGAACCTCGCACTGTCCTTTTCACCTTTCTCTCTTTGAAGGGGCTCCAATCGTTATGTGGACGCGGTATTCTTTTATCTCTGCTTAATTGCCCGGGTAGATCTCCATGGTACACTCACTCAGGTACACTCACTCCTATACCTAGCCCCTTAGTACATTCTTTCCTAGATTCTTTTTGCCATTTATGGTTAGTTTCTATTGCTAAAGCTATTATGGTTACTGAGGTATAAAACAGCAAAGCTATTATGGTTACTGAGGTATAAAACAGCAAGGTTATAACATACATTTATTAATCTATGGGTTTTCAAATATAATCACTTTTAATATTCTATATGATTTGATTATTTTATCATAAAATTTCACCTTTTTCTAACAAAATGAACCCAGAACTAAAGAGTTTTCTCTCTTGTAAACTGAGTAAGTCTATGGTAGCTTAGATTACATATGTCAATCTGCAGTTCTTTTCAGCATGAAGATTTTGTTGTAGTACTTAAGATACTTATGTGAAGGCTTGTTATATCACCATTAGGTCAGAACTGTTTCAAAAGTCGTCTTGGCTCAGGCTTAATGAATACACTGTATATGTTACAAATCATACACTCTGCCTCAGATTTTATACTGTCTTCAAGCAAAATGTGTTTAAACAGCTCAGACAAATTCACACTGTTAATTTTTGTCCATTTTCTTTCTTTTTTTTAATATAAGCACAAGATTCTGTTTAGTGTTTCTGAGTAATTGGATGGGAGATGCATCTGTGCTACGCTTGATAGGTTTTGCAATCTTTTGGATTCAGTGTAAATTAATTCATGAGTTGTAGCTATTTCAGACTCTTCTCATTAGCCTGTGAAGTGTAAGGTTATAGCGCATGGAAATTAAGTACCTAAGAAAATATAACTAGGTGTAGGCTGCCATGTGGAAAAACTGAGTGACATTTAAATGGTACCTAAGTAACTTAGGGACCTAAAAACCTCTAACAACGCTGAGCATTTTTTAGGAGTTCAGCACATTGATGTACTTCCAAGATATGTTGACTCAGTAAGCAGCTAAATATGATATCAGTCTTCCATAAAAAGTTGTATATAGCCTATCAAGATAATGATGTTCAGTAAGAAACAGGGAGAAGCATATGTCTGTGATACCTATTTTGACAGCAGAAAAATCTCTAAATAGTTTTCAGGTAACACTATTATAGAGTTCAGTGAAAAGCGAAGGGCAGGAATTAAGAACAAAAAAAACATACTGACCTAAAATGCCAAACTGGTTATGCAGTAAGTATATTGGTAGATCTGCTTGAAAGACACTTCTGTTTTGATTAATCAACGGGACTTGAACAGACTTTCTCTTACACTGTAACCTTGGCATGCTCTGTATAATCTTTGAATAGTTAAAAAAAAAAAAAAATTGAAAGAAAATTGGGATGTTAGTGTAAGTATGGGAAAATGCAGTAGCTGCTTTAAAGATTACCCAGTTAGGGAGGCTGTGGAAACATCGTAGTTGATTTCATATGCTTGCGATGATAGGTGAATGATGACTTTTTAAAGGTCAGTTGTAAAGCAGAAGGGAAACCAGTCTTGTGTATGGACAGCTGGCTATGTGATCAGACTATTATGTTCTAAATTAGTTGGAGTCTTAAGTAGCATATGAACAGTCAAAAGCAGCGGAGAGGACTATCCATGGGCTCATTCTTTCTTAAGGTTTACTACTGCTGTTTAGCCTAGGAAAAAGGATGAGATATTTTTTATATGAGTTACTCCTGTTGTTTTTACTTCATTTTTTGTACTTGCTTTTGTTAGTATTTGGCATTATCTAGCATCAGATACATTTAATTGATTAGGTGTTCTGATTTTTATATTAGAATTGTTATCTTCTGAATATTAATCTATGGTGTATTCCTTTGTTTTTCTTATTTGACTAAAAAATAAGCCCTTCATGGTAAAGATACTGTTTTATGTTTGGACATATTGCTCTCTATAGGGAGCTTGTATCTATCCAATAACAATTTGGTATTTTGCTTCATAAACTTTGCAGGTGTGTATCTGGCTTTATTAATACATAGTTACTGCAAAAAAAGGTGTGGGCATTTTCCTGGTTTTTTCCCTTTTTTCCCCCCACTTTTTTTCTTTTTATTGTCTTTTATTTCTTTCCCCCACCCTTCAATCCCCCCTTTACTTGCATGGAGATACGCTTGGGTATTTCTTTGAACTGTAAAAGGCTATGATTTAAAAGATTGAGCACAAGGGGGAGCTAGTAATACATTGTGCATGTATCCCATGTATCTGTATTTTCCTGCTATATGACTCATTTATTCATGGTTCTTTTCCAAGAACATCACAAGGCCCATTTGAACTGATGTTTGGGGGGTGTGGGGGGTGTGTGTGTCCCCCAAAACAACTGGCGTGTTTTCTCTTCCGGATATTTTGACTGCAGCATCTGGAGTAATTACTGAAGTACTTAAATTCTATCACTGCTTGCCACAGTGTGCAATTCACTTGACTCTCAGCTAAAATTATGATGAAGGTATTGATTATTTGAAGGCATCTTAAAATATGTAGGCCAAGGAATGTTAGTGTAAAAAATCTAGTTCACCTTGCAGATTAATGCTTTTTAAGACCAGTTGCTTGAAATAGACTTATGCCTTGTCAGTGCTGTTGTTACTCTGTGTGAATTATTCTCCGTAAATGGAAGATTGAGGAAGTTTCTAAAGTTTCTGTGAGAAATCCTTAGCCAGTGAAAAATCTCTTTGAAGAATACTCAGTGCCCGCTGATTTCCCTTAGATTAAGAAATGTTTGGTTTGTACTACTGGTCATTCGTTGCAAGCAGAGATCTGTGAGTTGATTCAGTGGGTTGTGTATGGGTATGTAATGGGTGAAGGTTTAAAAGTAACCATTCACAAAGTAACTGTGAATCAAGTGTTCTTATAGGAGACCTAGTTACTGGAATAAGGTCACAAAAATAAAATGTTGTTGATGTGTGGGCATACATACTGCTACTAAATACAGATTTGCAGAGGCCTTTTTTGAGGATTTTAGAGTTGTTTTTAACATGTTCATTTGTTTTCTAAGGAACTAGACGGATGTCAATGAGTATGTAAATTCATGTGCAAACTTGGTGATGTATATGAGGATGATGAGGAACAGCTGAGGGAACTGGGGTGTTTAGTCTGGAGACGAGAAGGGTCAGGAGGGACCTTGCTGCTCCGTACAACTACCTAAAAGAAGGTTGTAGTGAGGTGGGGGTTGGTCTCTTCTCCCAAATAACAAGTGGTAGGATGAGAGGAAATGGCCCCAAGTTACACTGAGGAGGCTTAGATTGGGTATTAGAAAAAATTCCTTCACCATAGTGGTTGTCAGGTACTGGAACAGACTGCCCAGGGAAGTGCTTGAATCACCATTCCTGGTGACTCAAAAGACATATTTAAAAGACATGTAGATGTGCTGCTTAGTGACATGGTTTAGTTATGGACTTGACAGTGTTAGTTTAACAGTTGGACTTGATGATCTTTAAAGGTCTTTTCCAACCAAAACTATTTTATAATTTTTGTCAGCAAAACATGGCTTCTTATTCCTATTTCTCTGGACCTAGGCAGTTTGAAATCTGGTTCCTCTCAAAGACTTAGATGGGATTAATAAACCATGTTGAAAAGAGGGAGAATTAAAACCAAGTGTTTAACTTCTTCCGTATTTCTAATTTAGGGCTTGAGGTTAGAATTGGAAAAAAAAAAAAAGACATACCGTGACAACTAAATAAGTAATATTAAATGCGTATCATGACAAAATGGTCTTGAAGCAAAACTGAGATTAGAATTTCCCACAAGTTGCATCTTAATTGTCATTAATAAAGCGTATGTTTAACTTAATCTAAACAGGAGTTACCCCTTGCATAAAGGGAACTGTGCTTATACCTCTCTAGGACTCGAATCTTGTCAGTACTTGCCACAAGCACATTGTGATTGGCATTCAGGAGCTTCACAAGTGCAAGTACAATCATCTTTTCATTATCTGGCCTAATTGAGGTCCAGGATGCAGTTAGTGTACCAGTACTGGCTAAGATGAGCGCCAGTGAATCTGTTACAGAAGTATCTGGAGCAGAGTAATGCGAGTTCATATCTGGCAAAGATCATCAGTGGCTGGACTGCAGCCGCTTTGAGTTTTCTGTTTTTGTGTACTTACATTGTAGATTCAGGGAGGGGTTATTTGCCTGGGTACAAACTGCTGGACTTTACTAAATGTATTTGGTGTTATGCCTGACAGGATTAGCAGGTGTGACATTAAGACAGTTAAGACAGCTACCTTTTTCCTTGGTCCATACTCAATTCATCAGGTCTATAAACCAGGCGAAAGCTGCTGTACTGTTGCTGGGAGTCATAATGCTGACAAACTTGCACGATGCTGACAGTTTACGTTGCTCATGTGTCTCTGTGTGGCGAAGTGGTTAACAGTAGTCTGGTTAACCAGGAGATGCCTGCAGCATAGTAATTGTTAAAAACAATAATAAGAATGAAAAATTAGCTGATTTTTGTTTAGTAATTGGGTTGTAATGGAATGGGAAGGAACACTTCAAATCACAGCTGAGAAAATTGTAGCATAGATGATGTTACTATTTTTTCAAGATGTACCTATTGTTTAAAACTGTGTGACTCTTAGTCTTGTTATAACATCAACTGACTTGTGCATACAGTTTTGCCCTCTGCAGAGAACATACTTTTGGCATAACAATGTTAAACCACATAATTTCTATAGGTGCTTTTAATGCCTTAAATCTGCCCTGATGAAACTATTGAGCTTCTGTTAAAGTTTGACCTCTGGCTTTTTTTCATGTTTGCAGGTATTTGTGGAGACACTAGACAAATGTTTTGAAAATGTCTGTGAACTGGATTTAATCTTCCATGTAGACAAGGTACTGTGGTGAACTCCTGTAATGCTTCTTGTCAAGTAAAATGTTTGGTTCAACTGATACTTGGTATTAAACTCTGCAGTAAATCTACTTTTATTGTCAGTGAGATCTAGACGATTTCTATCAACATACTGTTTTTAAGACTTGAAAGCTATGTTTTTCTGAGGAAAAACAAATAATGTGGGAGATTCGTATGGTGTTACTGCACATATAATTGTAAAATTGGAGACATCTTAATATTCTCAGAGTAGGACTTAGATTCAAGAAATAATTTGTTCTGTTTTGTTTATGGTTAAGTATTATATTACTCACAACTGAAATTGTTAGAGGGTTTCCCAGTTAAGACTTGCAGTTGCCTTTCAAATGCTATGATTATGTAATTTAAATGCTGTATGAATCTTTCTCTTCTAAATCTCAAGCAGACATTGTGTCTTTTTATCAGCCATTCAGAACCAATCTTGTTTGAATATTCCCAGTTATCAGGAGCAAGTGGTTTATTTATTAAGCTAGTTTTGAGAAATGCTAATACTAAAGGAATTGCTAAAGAAATCTTTTGTTTAAAAGGTCATTGGCACCTCTTGGAGGATTACTTAAAAGGCTGAGAATTGAATATAGAGAATTTATTCCTTCAGTTGCTTTTTGTGCCTACTCTTCCTTTCTGTGAGGTCACCTTTCCCCATCTGTGAACATTTTTTTGCATCAACAGCAAAAGATACAAAATGAAAGTAAGACAAGAATCACTAAAAGCGGACTAAAAATAGTAACAAGTTAGGTATCTGAAATAACCATATAGAACTGACTCGGTTTGTTTAAAAATCAGGAAGTTCTTTTGGAAGAAACACTTGTACCTTTACCAGACAATGACATGCAGATGACCTTGAGTAGGTGTTTGAACTGATACCATGCTCATGACAAGTCATTAGCATTTCTGGTCTGACTGGAACATGTTGGTTGTTTCCAAAATGACGTATTAAAGTAGAGCAGAATTTCAGTGGCTCATACATTGGCTTTCGAGTGTAAAGAACCGAAATACTGCAATCATTTTTTGGCAAGGAGTTTGATCTTTAACTGGAGCATACTGTAGCTTCTATGCAGGCTGAGCTGTTACTCCATAGCATATTTGCTTCAGTAGCATTCCTTAACGTAAGTATTATTTTACATTTTATGAGAAACATCTTTCTAATAAAATACAGAGAACTGAGGTGCTTCAACGTTAAATTTCTTGGAGAATATTTTACTTGGTATCAGGTATGAGATGATATTTTCTTTTTGAAAACTATTTGTCAAAGGGAAGCTAAAATTTGATTATATGTTTAGGCTAGAATTTCCAACCTCTGAGAAAAATGTGAAGCCTAAATACTAATTACATATTTTAGCAGAAGCAACCTATTTCCAAAATAAAAGATGAATGAAACTTTGAGTCAAGAATTCAAGTAAGGATTGTTATTCTTTTTCCTGAGGTTTTATATGATTCTTAAAGCTCTACTCAGCAGCATTAGGCAGAGAGGAAGAGCTGTTTTCAGCCTCTCTAACCACAATAATTGCACATTTACACTGAAATACAGTAATGATTTATCAGGGAAACAACTCTTCAATTTTGTTTCTAAGGTATGGCACAAAAATGGGAAGTGTGGTGATTTTGGTATACTGCTTGCATCTCATCTTTAAATTTGTTTAATTTAGAGATCTACTCAGAATCATAGAATGGTTTGGGTTGGAAAGGACCTTAGGATCATCTAGTTCCAACCCCCCTGCCGTGGGCAGGGACACCTCACACTAAACCATGTCGCCCAAGGCTCTGTCCAGCCTGGCCTTGAACACCACCAGGGCTGGAGCATTTAGCACTTCTTTTGGCAACCTGTTCCAGTGCCTCACCACCCTCACTGTGAAGAACTTCTTCTTTATATCTGATCTAAGCTTCCTCTGTTCAAGTTTGAAGCCATTATCCCGTGTCCTACCACTACAGTCCCTAATGAAGAGTCCCTCTCCAGCATCCTTGTAGGCCCCCTTCAGATACTGGAAAGCTGCTCTGAGGTCTCCACGCAGCCTTCTCTTCTCCAGGCTGAACAGCCCCAACTTTCTCAGCCAGTCTTCATATGGGAGGTGCTCCAGCCCTCTTATCATCCTCGTGGCCCTCCTCTGGACTTGCTCCAACAGCTCCATGTCCTTTTTATGTTGAGGACACCAGAACTGGACACAGTACTCCAATTGAGGTCTCACGAGAGCAGAGTAGAGGGGCAGGATCACCTCCTTCGACCTGCTGGTCACGCTTCTTTTGATACAGCCCAGGATATGGTTGGTTTC
>NW_009940325.1:40773-51834 GCF_000696875.1 Nestor notabilis | reverse complement strand
CCTAACTATTCTATGATTCTATGATAAGAACGGATTGACACCACAAAACAACACCTAGTTACCACTTTGCAGAGATATGTGCTGACCAAGCCTCAGTGTGTTTTGTGCAAGAGTATTCTTCCTGTGCTGCCCCAATGGGGCTAATGCTGATCTTGGTACTAACCAGAACACTTTCTATCCAAAGAGCTCAAAGCACTTCTCTAGGGCTGAGGGTAATCATCCCCATTTCCCAAGTGGGCACGCCCATGACTAGCCCAAGACCAAGTTCTAAAGAAACAAATGTTTTTCTCTAGATTTTCACTAAATCTTTTCGCATTAGATGAGTTAATATGCAGAAACACCACCAGCAAAACGCCTCAGTAAGTCAAACAAGCAGGATATCAAACTCCCTTGCTGTCTAAAAAATATTTGCCTTTCATCTCTGCTTGTCGAATCAGAAATCATTAGTTTACAATAGAGAATCTGACACTTGGCACTTTCCTTATTAGAATGGGAGCTCAAGAGGAAAACTCAAGAACAGCTCTGCAGCAGCACGCCCCTGTGATTAGGATAGCGGCATGCAGTGCTTAACACTGCAGGTCTTGCTAGAAGGAAAAACTACAAAGCAGCTACCAGCCTTCCCCAGACCTGCCATTAATTGTAACCACAGGACTTAAAAAATTAATAGTAAAGATAGGCTCTCAATAACCTCCGGCTGTGTTACACAGTTTCTCCAAAAGGTTTTCAATCACTAGCCTGCAAAATGCTGTAGGAGAGACAAAACTGATTTTAGTTAAACAGCCAGGGAAACACAAAGGATCATAGCTGAAGCGAGCAAACCACTCTGCTGCTGCATTTCAGTGAGCATTTAGAATTTCAGCCCACGCTACTTCTTTTTTTTTGTCACTACAGATAAAGAAACATTAAAGAGTTTAGATTTTAGCCAGATTTAGAGTGTCAAACCCCGGAGCTAGATTGTTCAATGCCATCAACATTCTTCCCACTTTTATAACATCTATTCAAGTGCAAAGCAAAGCTAAAGGCTCCAACAGGCACTCTAGCAAAAAAAAGTAGGTATTTAGAAAGAGTCATTGCCATGCTTTTTCATGCCATACTACGAGGTTAAATATTTGTCCATGGGTAACAGTACATGATCTGAAGGATGTAAATTTATCTTTGATTTTAACCAGAGGAACACAGAAGTTAATGTGTATTATCCAGAAGGGAAACTTACAAGCTTAAAATGTGGGTGCACAGAGATAAAACTGAAGTATCTGGTGAATGTGATGGCAGCATTACTCCCAGTAGTTATTTTGCTTATCAGTTCTGATTTAAAAACATACAGCTGTGAAGATAAATATTTTGAAAGACGTTTGAATTTCTTATGAAATAGGATAAGAACATTAAAAGAAAACAGCCTGGTAATCTCAGCACAAACCAAAATCCTGTGACATTGCCAGTGTCGTGAGGATCATAGCCATAGCTTGAAAAAAACCATGTATTTTCTGCAGAGACAGTGCTTCTCTGTTTCACTTCATACCCTTGCATAAATATGAAGCCTAAGAAGGAAGTTATGAACCTACTTTGTAGGAGGGGAAAATGCAAACTGGATGCTTTTAGATGCTCCCAGAATATGCCAGAAGAATAAAATTAGCAAGGTGTTAGGTATTTTGGGTGTTTGGGGCTGCTTTTCTTCGTTACCATTCCTTTTTCAAAAGTGAGTTTCTAAGACAACGGACATATTAGGATATATATTCTTCTCCTCTGATTGCCATATATTACAAGACCCAAACTGGCCAGTACTTCAGAGTGGAACTGCTTCACCCTGCTTCACTTCAAAGCCAAAAGGCAACAAAGGTCTCCAATCTGCAAAGCCAGGTTTCATTAAAATGAAACATATGGAAAATTATACCAAGGTAACCTTTTAAAGCAGGAAAACATAGACCTGCTGGGATGGACAGATTAAAATTAAGTGACCTGAAAACAACCCTATTTTTCCCTCCCTACCTTGTCCTTGCACAGTGCTGCTTTCCACTGCTCTTCCTTTTCTAATACAGCAATTTTCAATTCTGCCTGATTTACAACAAACTCCTCAGGCCCATAAACAGCCCCTGCAGAGGTTTCCTTTCTCTCAGCCACAGGTCTGGCTTTGAGCTGCTCTTCTGCTGCAGGTTTCCAGTGGGCTGTGCATCTCACCAGGACTGCTTGCCTGACCCTCCGGTATAAACACAATCTCCTCTCCTCCACAGCCCCACTTCAGCATGGCGCCTTGATGGGGCTGAGAGGTTGCCTTCCCACCACCACCCAGCTGAAGCCACCTGTGCAGATCAAAGTACCACACTGTAAATGCAGTTCTGACAATCCTTGCACCTACAGAAAGATTCCTGGCTCTATGCTCCTTTGTGAACTAGCCTATTCCCAAGTCATCCAGTGAAGGAGCCCTCTCTCCCTGCTAAGATGTCGTTAGAAATGCTAAGCTTACTCTCTGCACCTCTCAGCTGTAGCCCAGAGAAGAGACTAGACCTGCATGGCCACTCCGACCCCCATTTCTGCACAGGTCACGTGATCACAAATGAATTAACACAAGCTGTATAAAAGGCATTATTGCATGCAAAACAAGACAGCCCCCAGACTCTATTACAGGCATCATCCTACTATCCTACAGCCAACTTGTCCTACATCTACTCATGGCAAATGCATGTTTTCATAAGCAAAAATGTTCCGTAGCATTGCAGCTAATGCTGCTTTGTTTCACTGTACCTGACCAAGCAGCTTTCATGGAGAAATGATACTGAAGCAGCAGAGGAGAGCATTTGTGCTGACCTTGTGAGTGGGAGGAAAATAGATCTCTGTGGTTTTATTTTTCTTCTAGAGAACTTCTACATCCTGTTGCTTCAATGTCTCTTTGCGTGACTCGATCCCAAAGGGACATGAAGTTTGGCAACTTTATTTTCTGTTGCTTCCTTGTTTTCTATTAGCTGTTAGCCTGAAGATATTGGATTTTTTTTTTTATCTGTCAGAAGAAAATCAATCTTTCTGAAGAAAAACAAGCAGAGAATTGCCTACTGACAATCACTGTTCATTGGGCTTTTTCCTAGTATTGGGAAGGCAGCAAATGTTTCATTCTACTGTAACACTACTTGTACTAACATCAAGTATTCTCCAAGGTTCTCCATTTTACTACTTAAACTAGATTTCCTTTTCTAACTTTTTTTTTTTTGGTTCAGGCCCTGCAGTGGTTGCACTATATGTGAAAGCAGACATTGCAGATTTCCTGTCCAGTGATTAACACATGACTAACTTATAAATCAAGGTTCAGATTTATTAGAGGAAAGGCTTAAAAAAATCATAAACTTCAGAGTTGCACCTCATGTCCAAATTCATGCATATCCCCCAGAATGGAATCTGACCCAGGAACCTGCTGTGAATATGTGGCACAGGTGACCTGTGCCTGGGCAGTAAATCCAATGTTTCTGCTACATACTGCGTTTGCTAGCTGGGCCCATATGGATGAGCAGCCCACGCTGGCATGGCAGTGGATTGTGCAGCCTGTTGTGGTGTCTGGAGCACAAATGGTTGAGAAATGAGCAGAGGAGACTGTCCTAACAGCCTAACCTTCTCCTGCTTTGTCCAAGCTAAGCTTTCAAATCTTATTTTTTCCACCCATTAGTTTGCTACTATCAGTTAGTAAGCAGTGCCAAATAAAGACATATAGAAAAATATTTTCATCCGGTTAATAACCCAAATTTCAATTAGAAAAACTTGGAAAATGGTCTGAGGTAAAGTAAGCCATGACACAGAAAATAATTTGCACTGGAAAATTTACAGAAAGCAATGTATTGTCAGTACATTTCCTCACGTGAATATGCAAAGCTCTTATTAAATTAAGGAGGGAGAGATAAAATCAACAACAAAGTATATGAAGATCAGTTATATTCAATCATTATGGTATATATTGGGGTTTTTTCTCTTGAGGTCAAACAGTAAAGTGGATTTAAGAATTCTGTTCTTCTGCCTATATTAAAAGTGATCATCAAAAAACTTGGTCTCCCTCAAATCCAATCCCATTTGGTAGTTTCTCTGAAGAGCAGAAGGGAAGGCATTATAACTGACATGTCAACAATACTGTAAATGGCTTTTCATACTTCGGAGGTGACAAGGATATAATTGAAATGCCATGCTTAAAAGGCAAGGCAAAGGAAGCAAGACAGCTGCTATAACTAGATCTGCTAAAAATAAATAAATAACTAGATAGATAGATAAATAGAAGCAACTCCTCTGAGAAACAGGATGCAAGTCCCCACAGGACAAGAGGTGGCTTCATTAATAGCGGCAGTAGTGCCACAGGGGTCAACAGTAGACACCATTCCTCTTGGGTACTTGCAAAACAAAATAAGGTGGGCTTTTTTAGGGACCTTTCAATGTACACACTGCAGAAATAACACAGGGTACTGTTAGACTGCAATAAAAATACAATAATTCCTTAAAATCTGCTCACTTAATTCAAACTTTTTCAGAGTAAAATCAGAAAATATGAGCTCAACAAAACAGATCAATAGACCAGTCTGTCTTCAGTCTCGTCTAGCTAAGAACTGAGTGAGAGTAGTTCTAGATTTTAGTCAGACTAGAACAGGGTTGTGACTACCCCAGTTTCTCGGAGTGGTCTCCCAGGGTCTCAGCAGAGGGTACCAGGTGCCCTTTGCTGAGGCGTCCATGTCAGAGACCACCGTGCTGCCCCACTGAAGCATCCTGCCCTGGCCCTGCAACCCTACTCCAAGGAGCACAGAAGGTGAGGGGACAACTCCAGCCTGGCAGGGAGCTCTTTCTTCAAAAGTGGTACTGTTCCTCAACAGACATAGACAAAAAGTTTCCATCAGAAAGATGCCAACCCAGCAAATTTCTGTAGGATAAGTTAGTTTAGTGAACTCTAATGGCTGAAGCTTTCTGGCTCCCTGCCCAGTTGCCTGCCTCCTCACCATCCCATCTGTCCCAGCTTCATAGCATTTCCCGGTTTCCTGCAATAAAACTGGCAGTGTGGAAGTGCACCCTGAGCTGAGATTCCCAGGGCATAATCCCTATAAGGAGGGCAGGCATCAGGGGACCCCCTCTATCATTACTGTTGTTGTTATTATTTTAATAGAAACATACATGGGGAAGAGCCAATGAAGAGCATGCTGAGTATGCAGGTGTCTTCAGTAATGTTTCTATCCACCATTAGGTTAAAGCCCAGAGCTCCAAGATAAGCAGTCAAGGGAAGGAGTCCTCTCAAGAATATCATTCATTTCACTAGACACATGTTTACAATTAGAATACATGTTTATAGCCTAATTAGCTACTGTCAGGACTTCATTAACCACTGCCAAAAGTTACCAGAGTAAATCAGAAGCACTGATGTTTTGCATGATTTCTAAATATTTTCTTTCATGGAAAAGAGATTATTTTCTAGTAAGATCAGAGGGAGAAACACAACAGAGAGAAGAGGAACAGAGAGGAGAGGAATTAATTCAGAGAAAGAAATTAGAGCTTTTTCTCCCATAAGCAAACATGGGGTTTTATTGTCACAAGACTTAGGGCATGGTTTAGTGCACATATAATGTGTATGTTAACTTCAGTCTACTTTAAGTAAGATTCTGATTAGCTATAGGAAATTAAGAATCTCACTGTGCCTTCTAAAAGAGCAGGGTAACAGGATGCAATGCAACCAGAAGAGAGTACTCAGGGTGGCTGCAGCAGCCTATAGAATTCCTAAATCATTTTCAGGTGTGATTGGCTGATTAGAAGATGAGTATTTTAAATGTGTAACAGAACAAGTTTCTAAATGAATTTACTGTTAGATGAGGTGTTGGCTTGATAGCAAGCCCTGTTTCACTAGTTGTTTTTGTTACTTGGTTCATCAAAGGCAGAGACTTTTGCTTTCACCCAGTTCTCCAGGCTCAGTATACGCCCTTCTGCACTGATGAGATCCACTGAAGCTGATATTCTGGCTTCCTGTACATCCTGCAAAAAATCAAACCAGGAGGATATTTGAATACTTCCTTGCAAAATGTAAGCCCTAATAGTATTCAGTTCCTGTTTAATTGTATCAGGAAAAACTTTGGGGAATCTATGATTTCTTATAGAAGAGTGTGTTCTGGAAGGAAGTTCTATAGGTCTAGTTCACTTTCTTGCTTAAAGCATGACTAACATTAATACTTTTTTTTTTCCTGAGATATTGTGTTAAATCACATTGGCATATATAGCAAGGATAAAGTCCCCAGAAATGTCAGAAACAGAGAAAAAAAAGATGTAAAACAAAACAAAGAGCAGCTGTTCCAGTGGGAACATCCATACTTTCATATAATGAAATTATCCCAGTCTGCATAACTTGCTCTTTGAATACTAAGTTTGTCCCCCATCCACATAGCTATAAATCGCTGCTTTCCCAAGAAGGGATTTTTTTCAGGAAAGGAGAGTCTTGCATTGGTATTTCTCCTGAAAAAAATCACACTATTTTATTAACTGTTCTTCCCATCAGTGGGTAATTCAGAGGATTAATGCATGCATTTATACCCAATCTCATAAAACAACTACATTAACTGAGCCACTTATAATCTCATTTATTTCTGAAGCCACTAATGTTTATAGCACTTCAGTGATTGCACAAAATGTATAAAGAGGACCTAAGGATATTCTAGTGCAACTACTTATTGGCCTTGCTACAGACTTTTCATGACTTTGGGATATGGATTTATATTGAAAGGGCTATTTTCTTTGTAGGAACTGCAAACCCTTTGAAAGTAGCCAGGCTGGTTATTCTGTGAATGAGATGCTGACAGTCTCACCCACATCAGCACCAAGATTTCTCTAGGAGGAAGAGCAGAGCCCAGACAATTTAATCAAGAACAGTGTTACTATAATAGTGCAAGACAAACATTAATTTTAGTGATTTATAGAGCACCTATGCTGTCATCTTACCTCTCATGAAAGAGCCATCAATTGCCCAATGGCAGTTTCACAAAAATAACTCTTAGCTTAATCGCAAATACACGTTAAACATTCTCTGAATCCAACCACTTGAAGCTTTACGGCATAAATTTTCACTTAGCTAGTTTTTCACCTGGTGATGAGAAATCAGTATTAAAAGCTTAGTATTTTCCCAATGCTTCTATAACTTAAGTCTCCTTATCATGTCAGGAACACATGCTACAAATTCATCAAAAACATCAAACACACCAACAGAAAGGACTGAGGCCTAACACAGACCACTTGATTAAACACCAGTTTATTTGCAAGCACTATTGTTTCAGCATAAAAGAAGGTTTTCTCCTATTTTATTATTAGCCTTCTCTCACTTGTAGTAATTAAATATAATTTTAATTTTGTTTTTTAATAGTTATTAAATTATAACAAATAAGGAAAATAAAATTTACCACATTTCTCCATACTTCATATCTGAATCTAAGCTCTCCAACTTCAGGTTATGCAGTTTGTGCAGCTTTATTTTTCTTCTTCTCTGAGATAAGAAACAACCAAGATTTTATACTAAAAAGAAACTGCTATAAACTGTTTGGTACAAATATTCAATTCAATCCTTAGCAGCAACGGAGGAAATCTCCATAACCATTCCAACCCTTTTTCAACTTTGTCCAGTCACAGTTCTTTGCAGCTAAATAATTTCTGAAGTACAACAAAGACTCTTCAGTGGAAGATGAAAAGTCAGAATATATTGCACAGACAGGGACAATTAAATTTGTACAACACAGAGTTTAGCTCAGCAGTTATGTATATACATAGGTAACACACCACCACCCCCCCAAAAAAAAAAGACTCAAAAAAGAGGTAGAGCCATGCACTCCTCTCTGGATTTTATCCATATCCTCCTAAAAAGCAAAAGTGGGGTGTTCTTCCACATCTGGAATTGCACAAGACCATTCCTTAACAGGCTTTTTAGACAAATGTGTCTCTCCTTTGCACAATATACTTTAAAAATAGTGAGGCAAGTTACCTGTATTTGTGTTGTCTCAGTGAGATGTGTGGTCCCCTGGGAAAGAAGCAGGGCCTGGTAGAGCATTCTGAAGGAAAGGGCAGACAGGACTCAGAGACAGTGGTGTGTGTGGCAGGGGAAGGGAACAGAGGCCCAAGCAGAAGCACAGAAAGAAACAGGAAAGAAAGAACTGCTCAGGGTAGAACTTCCCAGGGACCAACAGGAACTGAGCAGAGTTTGCTGGCACCAAAATTTGTTGAGCTACACAATACATAGTTACACAATACTCACCTGCAAGGACGGTGGACTTGGGAACCATTTATAAGCTCTAGCTCCTGCTCCACCTTCTCTGGGCTTTTTGGATTTTTGGTTTTAAACATTAAGTTTTTGACTTTGATTCTAAATAAATGTTTGAGAAGGGCCATGACTTAAAGCCTTTTGGGCACTCTGGGCACCACACGTAGCAGATTGTCTAGGAAGGTCACTTCAAAGCTTTGTCCGTCTTGGAGCCCCATCACACCAAAAATTAAATCAAGAAATTATCTTTTTATCTCTGGAATGTATATCTGTTAATAGACATAAGCAAGGAACGTCAATTTTGTCAATAAGTCAATTTTTAATTATTATTTGTTCATCCCAAAGTCCTTTCTTCTTGACCCTCACTCTCCCAAAATATAGCCCTTTTAGTGGGGCAGTTACAAACTGGTGAGAAGAGTTCGTGGCCAGAAAAAGAGCTAGCTGGGAGATGACAGTCAAACCAACAGGGTACATGAAAATGAATTGGCTTTGCTGCTGTAAGATGGTATTGATGGAAGTCAGAAACCAGGGAAAATTACTGAAGGAGAACAGTGCAGCAGTAGGTCACAGAAAAGTATTGGATTTGTTGAAGTAAGCCTGGCCCAGAGTCACTCTGCTAATTGTTACTTGCTGTAAGCACCCACCCTTTCTCCTATTACTGCTGTCTGGGAGGAGAAGACCAGGGCTGTGAGAACTGCAATCACAGCAGCTCCCCTGAGTATTCAGAAAATTACTCTAAAATATTGACCAGGGACCTGTCATAAACACTCACTTCTCCCTGAACAAGTTTTTTATATCAACTTACAATTGTCAGTCCTGAATCTTATGTTTAGACAAGAATAATGTCAGATATTTAATATTTTTAAAATTACGACTTTCTGGAGCGTTTCCTTCGAAATGACACCCCTGCCAAAGCTGAGTTCCATCTTCCTTAAAGCATAAATCATACCACAATACACAGCATTAATACAGCCTGCGTTATTTATAACTGTCACTAGCTTCATTTTAGCCCTACTACAGACAGTCATAAGCATGAAAAATACTGTAGAGCATTGTTTCAGAATTTAAATTTGAAGTGTGGGGAGAAAAGCTCTCTCTTGTCTGTCAATCAATTAATCCAAAACCAGAACTTGTATCAACTTCTTTGATTCTATTTACTTTTGTCTTCTGTTTCATCAGAAAAATGATCTTAAATTCCTAACTGGTTTTATTTGTTTGGGTTATGGAGTCCCACAAGATTGCTTAAAGTCAGATTATTTGAAACTGAACTCATTTGGCAAAATTGCCAACTAATAGGTGTGACTTGTATTGTGTCTGAGCACTAGGAACTCCCTGGAGTGCAACCTAAGTAAAGAGCATTTGTGATACAGCACCTTTTTTGGAGTAGAAAATCTATTTTCATTGGTGCTCAGAACAGCTACAAGATAAAGGACACCTCACTGAAAAGGTCTCATTTTTTGAGGAAAAATATAAAACTTCCTTGCCTTTGTAGCATAAGGTTTCCTCTCTTTTGCAAAGGGGGAAAGGATGGAGAGGGAGAGATCTAGAAAGAGCTCAAGGTTTAAGACTTTAGGATTTAACAAAAATATTAACAAACATGTCACAACACACTGAAACTATGGAAAGACTAAAGCAAAAATCTTATAAACTGGTTTGAGTGCCTCTGTCTCCCTGCTTTAGTTGGACTGCTGGACACTCCCATAGACATTCATGTAGGAGCAGACTATAGTACACTGTTACTAACATAAAGTACTAAATACTTCATCACTGTTTATCCAACCAGACTGATCTCACTCACTTTCATGCATACAATGGTCAGCTGGAGAAAAAGCACCGAAGAAAAATGAAGCACTTGTCAATACTTAGTTCCAGTGCTCCATCAGAAAAGTCTGATTCATGGATTGCCTTCCAGGCAGTGGAAAACATGCCTGTCTACAGCTACTCAAAAACTGGAGGAGATGTTATAATTACCACATCACTGGCCAAATCCCCATTTTCCACAGGCCAAATGAATTCCAGCATCAGTTTGGGCTCACCCCTGCCACGACTCATTACTTCAATCCATTACAGTAACAGTGAAATGAAGACATTATTTAGAGGTAACCAAAGGTTGTAAGTAGAAGTGTGGCATAAAATTGAGAGAAAACTCCAACTGAGTTGAACGCTGACCCTAGAAATTGTTACACAGAGAAAAAACTGTAGTTTACTGGGAAGTGAACAAAAAAGACATATTAAGGCGTTTGGCATGCTGACTTTCTATGGTTATATTATGTTTCATGTGGAATTTTTCTCGAATGCACTAATAATAATTAAATAATTATTAAAATAATTAAAATAATCAGCTGCATTTAAAAATCACTAAATTTTAACCTAAATCCACTTTGTAAACACACAGTGGAGCACACCATTTTGATCACTTGAAGCATAAAAAGCTGTGTCTTATAAATGGAGTGGAGAAAATAATAATTAAAAATCATAAAAATATGGGAAGGGAAAATAATCTTGCTTCATAATTCCCATATTGACGCCAAACAGAAAAAGCATGGGAACAGCTCAGAGTGTTCTGACTTTACCATTTTGGTGTCTCAGACAAGATCAGCAATCCAAAGTGCTTATGATCATTACAGACTCTGTGGCATGTTTTATTATGGTTGTGTTCGTGATGGTGACATGCCCTAGTTCTGATTGAAGAGATTCTACCCTGCTCATACAATCCTTCTGGGTAGTTTCATTTGGACAGAGAGCCCATCCTTGCCATAATCCAATCTATAGTACTGTAGACTTTGTTAATAAGCCACTGTGGTGCACTCCAGAGACAGTTG
>NW_009940325.1:4529-40742 GCF_000696875.1 Nestor notabilis | reverse complement strand
GAATTTCAACTGTTTTTGTGGTTATTTTTAGAAAGACCTGTAGCAAATGGCTCTGTCCTTTCCTGTTCCTACCTTCAGATAGAAACACAGCACACAGAAGCTGGCCATACCACATGGCAGCTGACTGCCATTCACCTGGAGTGTAACTTCAGGAAAGAGAACTAAGGCTTACAGGAGTCAAGTGCTGCTAGGTCTGGGGCACTGGCATAAGTTACCTATATCCCTGTCTATTTGGTGTAAGAAAGTTTAATTAGAAAGTTTGCAAGGGCAGTTTTAGAAGAAAAGCAAGTACTTTCTTTCAAGTGAGTCTGATGCTCTTAAAACCTACTTGTGTACCTCCACTTTAACCACTGTGTATCCAGAATTGCCAGTTCAAGGGAAAGAATATTCAAAACCAGGAGCACACCTGAACCTTGACTTGAGAGGGCAAAGAGCAGTACAGTGTCCAGTTCATTTAAGCTTTAATATCTGTGCTGTCTTTGTCAGCCAGGATAGCAAACCACAGCAACTGATAGATTTACTGGGGTTTTTTCTCAGCTCCCCACTCACCCTGGTATCATGGTATCATGCTTTGAAGACTTTGCACAAGGCAAAACCAAATACACATTATCACCATTCAGCTCTCAGAGAATAATTACTTTCAGGCAATAGGGGCTTTCAAGAAAAGGCTATTGAAAACTCTGGGTCATCTTCCCAGTGATCTGAACAGCTCTATCTTCTCCAAGTGCTTTAGTATTGCCTTGCCTTCTATGGGATGTGAAATAAATGCGCTCTTTTGCAGGAGAAATAAAGCTGTGCAGAGTTTTTATTCACTATTCTGCAGAGCTGCTAATACCTTTCCCTCTCACAATACTTAGCAGGGACTTGGAGATGTAAGGCAAGCATCAAGGAGACAGGCTCCACAGCAAGGACAAATACAGGATTTTTGCATTTTCTTTGCTGTCATGCCTGCTACTTCTACAATGCCAAAAGGCCATTTGAGTACTGCCAGAACTTTTAGCCTTTTCCATGGCTTTACAGCTCGCCCTGCTTTAACAAATTTACAGATCAAGACAAACAGATAGATAATATCATTTTGCATCACAGACAAAAATTGATTTTTCATTGTTTCGAATTTGTTTTTTGCAATAGTTATCCCCCTTCCTGAGAGGTCCATGTGACACTAAGGAAACCACGTAAGTCCCAATACAGGTCCCAGGGGGCATGGAAGCAGAGAACAAATCTATAGTCCAGGTATCAAGTCTCCTCATTGTTCAGATAAAGCATTCAGATAAGTCACTCCCATAACTCTGCCGTACAATGATTAACATGTTTTCTAATACAGCTTTCAGGTGCCAGCTTGCAACTCCAGTCAGAAAAGCAAACTGTCCTTCACCAGGAAGTGCCAAGTCCGATGAACCTTAGAAGACTTGAACAGGAGGTATCCTCTGCCAAATAAATTTCCTTGACAGCTGAAGAATTCTACTTTACCAAGGAGCAGGAATCTGTTCACCTGTCCTGAGTCCCCTTGATGGAAACACATAAGGACAGTAGCGGTTTTTAAATGCTGAGTTGCAGGAAGATCTGATCACATGGAAATCAGCATTTCTCCAGCACACTGGGAGGGGTTGTCAGATTGGGGATGGAAGTTTGGCCACAAGCCTGAAAGATGAAGATCATTTGTAACCCCTTCTAAAGCAAGATCTGTGTCAAGATTACTTAGCTTTTCTCAGTCTGCTTGGTGTTTCTTTGGCCCTGCAGGGCACTACCTTTGCCTGATTTTACAGGTAGAAAAAACTGCAGAACGCAGTGGAAATACTAAGAGGACAGATGTAGAGCCTCCACAAAACATATCTCACATTATCACACAATATCCCCCAATTACAGAACTAGAACACAGATTATTCAAAATATGAAAAACTAGGAGACCCAAGATTAAAAAAATCAAGGCAGATTATCATTTGTATTTTTTTAGCTGAGCACTTCACAAGCTGTGAAAGACTGTCATTGTTCACTGTTCTTTATAAAGCATCACTATGTAACAAGGGCCAGTCTTGAGGTCTGTTTTGTATTTCAGCTCTCAAAACAAAGAAGAAATCATTTTGAAGCAAAAAGCCCTTTTGTAAAAAGGGTGCACATGCAGGGACTAGAACCAGTTTGAGCAATAAAACCTAGAACATATGACTGTGTCAGACACAAATTTAAGCACTAGTGAAAATGAAACAAATCCTGGTATAATCAACTGCAGAAATAAAACAAGGCAGAGTGTTGCAATGCTCGGACACCAGCTGGCTCACAGCCCTTAATCTAAACAAAGATATCAAGAAGACTTGAAAAGATAGGCAGTAACTTGTGGTCTGCATTTTAAAATCACTAAAACTTAACCTAAATCCACACAGTGGAACACAACATTTTGATCACTTTTCTCTAGGCATAAAAAATGTTTTGTCTGTATCAGTGGAGTGGAGAAAATGTTAATCTCTGGAAGACCACAATGAACGGAAATTTCCATTCACAAATCCCTTTCTACAGAATAGCTGTATTGTACTATCCTCCTGAGGAGGAGGCAGAACTCATATCTGAAATCTGAGCCCTACTTTAGATAGATGGAAGGGAATTTTTCGCACCTTGTATTAGTGTTTTTCAGGTCTCCTGTTATGACACATGGCAGTTTCATGATTTACCCTATTCATTTACCACATTAATTTCCCAAGCACTTACACAGTTGAAATGTCCACACAACCAATCACTGGTGCAGAAAGGAAGGTGAGGGCAAGAATTACGTCGAAAACATGGCATATTTCTGGTTTATGTCCTTTCATCTCAAATATATAAGAAACTGAGATGTTGTCACCTTTATGTCCAATCTGTAACTCCACTTATCACTACACATATGAAAAAATATTTTCTGATCATAATTTTACCAAAATGCAGAAACCTGGAAAATCCGCATCGAGTCCCAAGTCTGTCAAGTTCATCTAAGACAATACAGTGCCCTCTGCAGGTTTTCCTCTTACATTACAACTCCAGGGAGTAGATACCTTGGAATATCTTCACAATGGAAAAATAAACTGAATTTTTATTGTAAACTTCTGTCTGCTAATCTTTGGAATAACAGTGCAAGTACTGTAAGACAAAAGGAAAATATAAACTAAATAGAAATAATCTCTTATATAAGTAATAATAATGCTGTTAATTTATCTTAAAAACCACTGGAATTATAATAGAGGATAATATGCAGTTTTAAATTATTAGTTACTTAGGTGATAGAACTGAATGAAAGCACAGAAAATATGTATTGCTGCCTAAGCATGTATTCTCAAGCAAAGCCTGCTGATAGTCTTTACAGGAATTCCACTTGGCTTAATTGTTATTACTTTCAGCAGCAGCAAGTACCATTACAAACTCAATTAGCATTTAGAAAGTCAGAAAGGAGATTAAACCTCATCATACCAATTTGTCCAAGGTTTTTCCTTCCCTAGCACCTGGACACATACAAGCTAAACACTTCAAGCCATATCCACTTTGGCCATATCACTTCAACACACAGCCATGAACTCAGGTAGTAATGCATGAAGCAGTTCAGATATGACAAATCTTGTTCCTTGGGCTACTTTTTCACATAATACAGAAGACAGAGATAGGAATTATTTTTCATTAGCTGCATTACCAAAAAAAAAGGGAAATAAAAATATTTGTATTTACTTCAGCATGTTCTTAATGCATTTACAAAAGTACATCAAATTCTATTCAGTGCAGAGGTAAAACCTACTGAATACTTATATTGAATTGAGCTGTGTTTCAGTAATATATCACAGTAAATTTTGTAAATATTGTAAAGATTGATGACAGTGACAGGAGCTACTTTCTTTCTGAGTGTGTAAAACACACACAGAAAAAACCAGAGGCTTTTATCTGAGGAAGCAAGGAAAAAGATTAATAATGTTGTCATTTTCCTTCTTTTGTATAGAGTATAATTCAGTGGCATGAAAACCCCTTTTAAATATATCACCCGGAAAGGTGAAATGTCATCGCAATGAAGTTAGTTTCAAAAAGCAGAAAGTATATTTTGAGATGGCTGTGTCCTGTAACAGAAACATGGAAAATAGCCCATAGAATCATTGAATAAAAGAATGGTTTGTGTTGGAAGGGACCTTAAGATCATCTAGTTCCAACCCCCCTGCAAGGACACTTTGCACTAGATCATGTCGCCCAAGGCTCTGTCCAGCCTGGCCTTGAACACTGCCAGGGATGGAGCATTTACCACTTGGCAACCAATTCCAGTGCATCACCACACTCACTGTAAAGAACTTCTTCTTTAGATATATCCATAGATATATGGATTTTATACACGTGTACATGCATATGTAATAAACAAATGTGTGATGGTCAGTTTGCTTTATGTAGCAATTCTTTTTAAGCTACTGAAAAGGAAAGTTCTAGATACATACTCAAACCACTTCTCTAGAATTTCATGACTTCGGAGGAGCACAGCAAACATCTGCTTGCTCATCAGATGTAACCACAAACAAAACAAAGACATCCCAACAAGCCATAGAGCAAAACGGAGTTAGTAACCCCAGTGGCAGTGCTCCAAAAGCAAACCTAGTAAATGTGTTTATAACCAAGCAGGAATACCAGCAGACTCTGGCTTTGCAGACAAGATTAAAAGAAAACACTGTCCTTACCAATATGCAGCCCTTCAACAGTTTCAACACGAATAGGAGCAACATCCATGGTTTAAACAACACGAGTACTTGTTGTCATCCCAGCAGATGTCATCACCAGCTGGGTGCTGCAAACTGCTCTAAGCATAAAAGTCTAAAAGATACCAATGCCCCAAGTCTTTGAGATACACCAGGAGGTTATCACTGATCATTAGTAGGTAAGCTGCAATCTGACTATTCATTGTCTTTTGAGAGGACAGACAAGCATGCAAGAGTGGGTTATGAGAAGTGTAACACTGTTCTGATGGCTGTCCTCACACAGCCAGTGTCAGCAGAAGAAGGCAGAGGGGCAATAGGACTCTGCTGCACAAAGCCGGGGGCCGGGTGGGGAACTGTTGAGAAAAGGCAGAATCAGGCTCATTGTCCCACTGGATAAAATTATGTCAGGAAGCAAGGAACGAGAAGCAAATCGCTAGCTCATGTGAAAGGATACACCGGTCATGTGGTATGTTCCCCTAAGACAGCACAGACTGACTCCTTCACTGCAGTTCTAAGAGGATTCGGCACCAACAGCAAAATAACCACAGGTTACTCAGAGTGACATCTGCAGTGCTGCTGCTGAGGAGCAGACTAACACACTGCATTACAGTAGAAAAGGGAGTGATGTATCACCCAGTATAAAATGGCATGTTTTGATTTCAGGTATTTATTAAGCACGAGGTTATCCATTACGTAAATGAACCACTGACACAGTTAAGCCTTCCCTCTGTGTTGCTATTGCTGCTTCCTGGCAATGGGAGCCTTCACCAGGTTATTTCAGGGTAGTAGCTGTCTTCTGTGATTACAGTTTACTGCAGGGGTGATATCCTCCAGCGACTCTTGCCCTGTGACAGGGAGTAACGTTCAAGAATTAAACAACTGCTCTGATGCTCAGGTTGATGTTTATAGGGAAAGCAGATTTTCCTGCTTTACTTCAAAGCAGGCTTTCATTATTTTGTTAGCACAGCATGTATTGATCCATGTGGCCTCAGGTCCCTGGCTTTCACTTCGTAATTTAATGTCAAAGAAAACTCAGTATCTTACCCTCTAGCTTTCAAAATCTGGACACAGCAATCCAGATATACCTCAGGGAATCGTGTGATTATTTTCCCACAAGCATGTGTCTATAATTAGGAGCACAGCCTGTTATTTAGCAAGTGAACTGCTCAAAGTCAATTTCTCCATTGCAGCCAACTAATGTTCCCAGCCAAGTCCCTGGTCACAGGAGGGATTCCAAAATGGGTGATCAAGCAGCTGCCAAAAAATTACAATTAGTTGGGTTCCAAGTAGAGAAGTTCATCAGGAACTAGCCATGTGTTAGAAGGCAGACCCAAATCCATATGGAAACAAAACACATACTTTTGTTCCTGATAATCAGTGAAATATCCAGCATTCTGGTGGAACTGCAGATCTGGATAATTTTCTACACGCATCTTTGATATCTCTGCATTTTTACTTGAGGATCTTTACAGAGATGCACAACATCAGTGCAGCTGCTACAGATACAACAGAGATGTTACTGACTCCTGTGGCCTGCCCTGTACACGGACCCTGGGTGAAGCTGGGTGAGCTGCAGAGCACCTTGGTCTGTTAGCCACAGTGCTGACTTTAAGGGCCTCTCCCAGTATTGCCCTTCTCCTTTTTCCTCCTCACAATAGATAAAGAGCTGAACACCTTCTCAAAAGCAGCAGGGCTGACAGAGGAACACAACAGCCAGCATTCACACGCTAACGTCACACACCTAACAGAAACTCTTTTATCACAGTAAGGCCAGTTTTCACTGAGGCATCCTGACATACAAAACCCCTCTTCTGTCTCCTTGGGAACAAGATGAGTATTGCCATTCCCATTTTACCAACAGGGAAGGAGAAGAATGACTTTCCACCAGCACTGAGCACCCAGAGCAGGGCAGCATGCCAAGGAAGAGATCCCAAGATTGCTCTACAAGTTGCTGAAAACCTTGTGAACATGGTGACAAATGGTCCTGTCAATAATTCATTCTGGGCATCACACACACCACCACCACGATTCTGTTCAAAGCCTTCCCCTAGGGTTCTGCTTGTTTCTTTTGTTTTTAAGTTTTCTCCATTCTACTCACCTTCCTTCTCCCCCCGCCCCAACTCTTAGCAAAATTCACACCATGTTTAAGCACACAGATTACACAGTTTTCCTACAGAATTTAAGGTGAAAAAAGTGTTCATTAGAACAACTGTACAGCCTGTTGAGATTCCTGCAGTGCCCACCAGCATTAAGCATATGATAAATCATGCTGAGAATATGATGATCATAAATTTAAGACCAGCTTTTGAAGATCATATAATGAGCTGATCCATCGTTGTGTGTAGATACACTTCATTAAAAATATTTAAAAATAAAAATGAAGGAGACAGATATTTAATGTCTTCAGTTACAGCTGCTTGTATTCTCCTTACAGCTTTATAACCCAACTGCATATCAGCCAGGGACACAGCCAGAACACAGCTATGCATCATGCAAAACTTGTTCATACCATGTCCTAGATGAAGAATTCAATTAACATGTTACACAGGACTTGAGAAGCCAACCATTTACTCTTGAAGCTAATGAGACCCACGTATCTAACTCACATATCCAAGGTTTTTCAATCCATTGTTGCTCTAACTTCATATTGAAAGGAAAAAACATTTCTCCTAGTTTTCACCTGGAAGTTTTGTGCAATCACGAGTATTTTCTATAAAGCCTATTTTATCTTTTACATCACATATTTAATCATTTTCAGAGATCCTTTCCCCCATCACAACAAATAACTTTTTAAGTAAAAAAAGAACATTGTGAATATGAAACAGACACAGAACCAGAAAATATACAGAGTACCTGGAAATGAAAGGCAATACTACATGGAATTTTGTAACTGATTTAGAACTATCTATTTCCTGATCCATTAACTGTCCTCTGAACACACATGAGGGCTCAGTGAAGTCATCAGGACTCCAGCAGAGCACAAATGTTTGCCCAAATGGCTCCCACAAGAATGAAGCCACCAGGCTTTAATCCTCACCTAACCATAACAGCAAGGCTGCTTCAGTGGGTAGTCTGCAGCCTTCACAGATACCAGTATATTTTCACTTGGGAAAATAACCTAATTTCAAACATTCTTTTTTGTATATATGGTACAGAGATACAAAAAATGCAGTGGACATAATTACAATTCAGGGCTGATCTCAGAGATGATTCTTGTCTAAGCAATACTCATATTGTGACAATCCCACACACGTACATTCCCTCTCTTTCCTCTGTTATCCCCAACCCTCTCCAAATTGTCTAAGTAAATACACTGGCATAGTTTACACTAAAAGGAGATGAGAGAAGGGAACTCTTGTAGTAAGCCAGCTAACAACTGAAATTAGTGTCATGCTGGAAGGAAGCAAATACAGCAAGGTTGACTGAAGAGAATGAGCAGCATGCCTAGAATGGGAAGGGCAAGGGTAGCTATTACAAGGAGATGAAATCAAAAGCAGCAAAGGAAATTATGGTATCAGAGGAAAGGGGACTACTTTGATCTGGAGATTGTAGAAATGTAGGTAGGGAGAGGGAGAAGCTTCTTGCAATATGCTTGAGCACAGTGAGCTTTGGCAGGCAGCCTCTCCAAGGAGTAGAGTGGAAACACACAAACCACACCACGGTTATTAAAATCCAGCAAACTCATGACCACAAAGCAATACAGCAGTAAAGGATGTCTTATTCACTGGTGAATATGGACATTATGGAATATTAGTTAAGCTAAATCTATCCTAAAATCTACACTACTCTAAGGCAGAGCTAGATCCCACATCTACAATCTCCCAAGCAAAGTAAAATTGGAACTTCTGAAATTTTTTTGTGTATATGGAGAATTTGCTGCCTCACATGTGCCTGTGAATCTGGATTTGGCCAGGGACAACCATAAGAAGCTGATCTCTGAAATTACACTTCTGGTAAGTTTCTTCACAGTTTCTTTCCCACATCAGAATGCAACAGGCAGTCAGACAGCAGCTGACAAGCAAATACAAAAAACAAATCACAGTAACTCAGACAAGTGAGATGAAATAAAAGACAGCTTCCTTATGTCTACAGCTCTAAGGAGACAGAAAATAGATAACTCACTCCCAGAATCCTGTCCTACCACTCAGGGGGCTCATTTGCCACAATTATTCAAGGATCCAAGAGCGGAAAGTCTCCAGGCACCCAATACCTGAAATACAGGAATCCCAGCATAAAGCAACTGCTGCAGTTTCCAGCCAAAACCAGTGGACTCTTCTTCAGAGCCTATGTTTATGCTTTCCTTTGGGTACACTAAATACCAGATTTTGAAGTCTGACTTTGCAGCTGATTGATAGGAAAGCAAATCCAAGTACCCTCTTGTGAAGCACCGTTTTTGTAGTTACTGGTGAAAATCTGTTTTGCCCTGACACAAAGTAACATTTTGCATGTACTGCTCACCAGTAACCACCTCTGAGTCTAGGTATGACTGATTATTTGGTCTAATGGCTTATCCACAAAATGAATCACATTCTTCTAAAGTAAGAGTTATTATTTTTAAACCAAGTTAATTATTTCAGCATAGAAGGTTAAAAAGAGCTGAGTTTAACTCAGATGCAATTTGATTTTAGAAGTCAGGAATATGTTGATACTAACCTGAAAAATGACAGTATTGAACAATGGAGTTGCAACCAAATAAAATCAATCAAAGCAAGTTATACATAGGTAGGCCTATAAAGGCCATACTAAGGGTAATAATTTACTCCATTTATTTCAGAAAATGTAGCAATTTCACATCTAAAACGTGCTATAGTTTTAGAGATGCTTTAGAGGATCATGGTTTATGTTTATCCTGTCTGAGGCCTAAAGGCCAGTAGAGTGATTCATGAAATTATTTAAATATTTTTTTTTTCCAGAAACTTATAATATTTTCTCACATACCAAACTTGATTTAATCTCAAAAAATCAGGTTTCCTTTTGCAGCTTTAATTACAAATTAAACCCAAGTTGCAAGGAGAGGCAAATTTTTAAGGCTAAGATCAGCAGGACACAGAAGCACCACTAGCCTGTCTTCCCCAGGCAGTTGCGTACAATTTATACTCTGCTTGTGAAAAGTTGTTTCAGAAAGTCTCATTTTTCTATGGAATGTGTTCCAATTAACGCAGTCTCCCAACTTAATGAGAGCAACATTTAGAATTTAAATAAACCACTCTTTACTGTGCTGTCACAGACAAAACTCTGCTGCAACACCAAAGAGAAAAAAGCAACAAACCCAGAACTCAGCCTGTACGCAGGCTCCGAGCAATTTGAATGAGAAGACAGCCACAAAATCCAGATTTGAATAGTTCTCAGATGAAAATACCAACATCTACATCAAGTCTTTACATCTATACTAAAAACATTTATTATTTTTTCCATTTAATGTTAAATGCCACAGCTAAGCTTCAAGGCTTTTTCAACAGATTAAAAAGTGGGAATTTAACCAGTTGGGTTACCTGAATCTGAAAAAGGGCAAATGAAAACTGCACCTTCCCCTCCCAAAATTAAAAGCAAACCAACAAATAAACCATTTTAGGCAAATAATTCCCTCTGCTGATTTCTGGTGTACTATCTAGCAAGAAGGAATAGACATATCTTAATTGCTATCTTAATTGCTAATGGCTTCCATAGAACAATAACAACTTCAAAATTTACATTTCTCAAAATAGGAGTACTTTCATCTTGAAAAGCCTAAGTCTGGCATCATGATGTTCTCTCTTGTCGTGACAACTGTTAGGATCTGATGGGACTCTTGCATGTTTTACTCAGCTTTCAGTAGAAAATTGATTTAGTTCCTGTGTTATTCCTGACAATTTAGAAGTTCCATATGTGGTCATTTTCACATGATACTAAAAGTTCCCAGAAATTAAAGGAAGCTTGAATTCTGAATATCAACTTAAAAGTAGATAGCTTTATCTCTGTTATCCATTGAGCATTTAATAAACATCAGCAAAAAATTGTGCAAGGAAAATAAAATGTTGATTTGACAATGAAACAAGTCAGAAAATTAAAATTTGCAAGACAGAAGATAGAGACTTGATCAAATGACTAAAACTAGGAGTGACACAAGCAGGAGGAGTTAGGTATTAGTGCCATGGTGATGGTCTGCAGTGCTTGATTCTATCGTCCAGTTATGAGAAAATGAAAGACTTGCCCATAGACAACTTAGAGAGTAACTGTTTTTCTACCAATAATTCCAAAAATGTCACAAGCAGGCTGCTATAAAAGAAATTACAGCAAAATGTCTTCTCTCCTCGCCAGAGCAACTTTAGCTGCTGTGGCAACAGCATTTTAAGGTTGCCTCTTAAGAATGGTCGTAACAGTGACACATCCCCAGGGATCACAGAAGGACTGGCACCCCTTGGCTGGAAAAGGCTTTAGCCAGTCATGGTTTGCAGTGTAACCAAAGATGAACTTTCTCAGCTGTCTGTGTTACGTTATTGCTCAGCTGAGATCACCTGTATTTTCCAATACAGTCTGCACAGTTATCAGGTAACTCAGATGACTTGAGTACCTGACTTTCACACAGCCTCACAGAGCATCACAAATTCAGAACAGGAAATTGGAAGTGTTTCTATATTCTTTAATAATAATCTAATTTTGAAGTTCATCTTTGAGAAGGTACTTAATTAATCTTCCTGGATTTTTTTCTATATTCACTACATCACCAAGAAAAGTCATTACACTACTTAGTGGTGTTTCACGGCTACTTCTTGTTTCCTTCTCTCTAGTATTACATTTATTCAGTCTGACCCCGAATAGTTTGCAAATGAAGAGCACAGGAGAAATGTGCTTCCTGATATCAACTCTAACAACTTGCCATCATGCCCACTTCAGATAATTTCTTAAACTAGAAGTCTTGCCCTTGAACTCCTCTTTCGCTTCTGCTATACATTGTCCAAGAGTTTTATTATTGTGACAGTAACTTTACTTCCAATCCAAATTTATTCACTGCTGGCTTATCCACATTACTTATATATATATATATATACATATTTACCTTGTAAAACTTTCCCTGGAGTTTGTTCTTTAGGCACATATATACATAGTACCACATCCATTCTCAGGTTTTGCTTTCCTGAGCCAATCAAGGCTTCCTCACAATATATATTCTCTGTCCCCTGATGAGCCTCACAATTCACCTGCACCTGCCTAAGCCTGCACTGAAAGAGCTGTACATACTTGCACTATTAAGGGCTTAGCAGGGTCTTAAGCAATGGCCCTCAGAGTCACTTGCCCTCACCCAGGGTGAGGAGATGCAGCAGCAGCAGCGTATGGCAGCCTGCAGGAGGCTCAGGCAGCGCATGAGAAGCAGGTGAGGCCCCAGGACCTCTGTAGAACTACCGCAGCACAGCCCCAGCACTGACACCAGAAGGGCCCTGCTGGCACTCTGTGCTGTTAGAGCATCCTCCCTATACCAATGCATCCATCCAGCACCAGCTGGGCACCGAGCCGGGCTGCATCCAGCAGTGCTGACACCAAGCATAAAACTAAATCACTCACATCAGACCAGTTCACAGCTCAAACTTGCCACAGGAGCCGTACAGCCAAATCGCAGCAACACAGGGCCACAGTGGACAGATCCTGCCAGAGCCAAGCTGGATCCATGCAGTGTAAAGCCTCTGACAGTGTGACCCCATCCAGCAGCTGAGGTTATTCATCCATGACTAACAGAGGGTCAGCTATATGCCCCTCCAGAAACATCTCTGTATACATTCATGACCCCATCACACTGATGTCTCATACCCACCCTGGGCTGCTATGATGCAGAAATCAAAACCAGTTGTTTTGATTTCTGGTTCATTTCTTCATTGGTTTATCAACAGAAGAAACAAATTGGTCTGGATTACAATAATAAATTCCTTTCTAATCAACTATTGATTCTTCTGTTTCTGGACAGTAGCCAACCCTCGAGGGCAGTAGTCAGAAGTGTCTGAGGTGGGTGCCAGCAGGTACATCTTCCATGCCACCCCAACACTGGAAATGCAAGAGCAACACAGCTCAGCTAGAAGGAGATCTTTTCTCTTCAATTCTGTTAGACCCCAAAAGTTTTATATGGTTATTTCAGTTATGTTCTTATGCTGTATCCATCACTGCCATTCGCACTTTCATAAATACAGATGATACATTTTACAAGCTGCAGCCTACATGCCAGATTTTGAAATCCTTTAGCAGCTGTTTCAATTAGCAATAATGCCATAATGCATTAGAGTGTTGAAACAGTGGTGTGTACCTATATGGCCCTCTGGCAACACACATGTGGTGTGACATTTGCCTTCTGCATCTTTCAGTCTAGTAGAAAAGCCATCCTCTCAGTCACACTGTGTTCAGTAAGAAGCTATGCTGCAGGAACTAAACCGTCAGGCAAAAGGAAGAAGCTAAGACTAGCTACATGCCACACATAGCTGCTGGCCTTAATAAAAGTCACATATAGCCTACCACTCTGTAGGTACAGATCAGTAGAAGGTATCCTGTATAAAGGAAGGATATCTTCAGTGCTGGAGGAGATAAGAGAATAAATAGGGCAAGAATGCAAAAAGGAAACAGATGAATGGGATTTGTTCAAGCAAAAGGGGGGGGTTGGAATGAGGGGGAGGAAAGCAATAGAAGAGTAACAAAAAAAAAAAAGAGCATGTAAGACAAGGATAGAGATTTGAAAAGAAAGAGAAGTGGCTTCATAAACAAAGAGGATGAGTCAGAAAAGATTCCTGATTTCATTTGCACAATAATTGCTTACAAAGCTGAACTAGTTTTGGCAGCTACATAGCTTGATATTGCAAGCCTCCTAGGGTGCAAAGGGAACAGGAAACTTTGCATGCTATTGAAACAAGCTGAGGGAGAATTGCAAAAGGAGAGCTGAGACTCCTTCATTCCACAGTTCCAAGCACGCTGATTTCCCTCATTCCTGTGTGTAGTGGGAAAAGATCCTTTGCAGTGGCTGGAGAACACAGCAACCCTTTTTGCAGGAAGAAAGTTGCATTTTAAGAGGTCTCAACATTCAGAAAAGAGAAGCTTGTTTTGCAGACTTTACAAGTTTGGTTATCATTTCAAAAGGAACAAAAGGGAAGGTCCTATTACTGCAGAGGTGCTGAGCGTGACTACATTTCTTTCAGTGGCAGCTTCAGCATAAACAGGTCCTACCAGCATTCTGGCTGCTGCTCACCCCTATGCCAGATCCCTCTCCCATTCTTCTCGGACAGCAGTTAGTGGAGCCATATTGTGAAACTGGCCCAGAGAACAATCTGCCCTCAAAATCCTCACTGCTATCAAAAGAAATGGACATACACCTCCGAATTCAGTTCAAACTCCAATATCAGTCAAGGAAAAATTAAAAATGTTACTATGAAAATTAAGGATCTATTCCTTGAAGCAGTGAGAAGAATGGCCTCATGACTGAAACACAACTCAGTTCCTAGTTCTGCCCATGAAGCTTCTACGACCTTGCCACTCTCCTCTGTGCTTCAGTTCATCATTTGTACACTACAAGCTTTGCAAGAACACATTCAGGATTGTTTGGGCAGTCACACTCCAACCATGACAGCCAGAGGCAACCACACAAAGCTTTCAAACAGAAGGAAAAATTCTGGGAATGAAAAAATCCAACTGCCAAGTGCACAGAGAAAGTTTCTCATTTTTTTGGAGCAGGAAACCAAGAGTATGATGAGGAAAGGGAGGAAAGAGAAGGAAGAAGACTGAACACATCAGAAGTGCTGAGTATTCAACCACGGCAGGGGCCACCCTGCAGAGGAATAAGAGCTGCATGCCCTGAAGAAGCAGTGCACATGTTTAGGAGCAGGTTTTTCCAAATCAAGATACCCAGTATTCTTATTGCAGTGGTGCTGAGAAGAATTTCCTGGTGTCAGCTGAGATAACAGTCACGCATGTGAAACAGTGAGCTGGATTAAGATTAAAGAACAAGGTCTAATAACAGAATGTTTGCCAGTGTGGTGGATAACATGGAAAATATTAAAAGTCATTTTCCAAACAGAGGTTGCTATTTTCACTCACAAGAAGAACAAGCAATTTTTTCCCCAAATCACCAGCTGCTAACAGTGTGTAAGATGAGCCAATTAACACAACAAAAGCATTCTGTAGAATACAGTTTACATCAGCTGGGGAACTACAAAACCATTACAAGTATAGAAATAATGGGACGTACCCGTGCTGGTACAGTTCCCTTTGTTTCAAAATCAGTTTACACCAATTAGCTCCTGCGAATGACACCACCAAACATGCTGTGCTAACAGTAATACCAGGCATGTGATCCATCAAAAGGCTGATGACAGTCATACTAATCAACGAGCCACTTGTTCTAATAACTGCTGAGAACCTGAAAAATAGAAACATGGGGAACATTTATCTTTGTAGAAGTCTACATGAGAAACGTGGAATGGTACGAGTCCATAGGCATAGTCTGGAGAAGGTGGAACTAAGTCTAGTGCTTTTTTTCACTTCTGTTGGGGTGTCTGTGCAGGGCTGGAGTGTGAACCCTTGGGGGGACATCCAGGAATTGATTTGTGAAGTGAGATGTAGGTGCCTCACTGGAGATTTCACCTGCCTGACTTTTTCTGTCACAAACAAGTTGAGTGCAGACAAGAGGCTGTCTCTTGGCACCAAGGCAAACCTTTCCATTTTTCCTACTGCTGGCATTTATCCTCTTGCTCTAATAAGATTTGCTAACCAGTAAAGGACTTCTACTATAAAGTATCTTAACTTTAACCTGGAGAAAAGCAAAACAAAAACATGTGGTGAAGTATGTATTTGCTTCAACAAAGCTGCATTGCTGCACAAAAGATGCAAACATTTTCCTAAATATATCACAACACGAAGTTCTGCTCTGCAAACAAACTGACTTTGAAACTATATTTTAATTACACATGAGAATAAGACACTCTACAGGTGAAATTGCTGACAGAACTACAGTTTTCAGCACTTTCAAACCCCCTCTCCATGAAAAAGCACATTCTTCCCCGTTTATTTTCTTCTGGTTGTGCTTTTAACTTTACTCTTCCTTCAACAAGATTATTGGCATCTTTCTCTAGGGGAAGATAAATGGGAAGGATTGCTCTGTCCTAGAGAAGATCCACCAGCAACCACACTATCTTTTTAATCAAAATCACCAGTCAACCAATGTGTGCTTCTAATGAAATTGCACTTCCCTTTGATAAACTTCTTGCTATTACTTTTATCAAGGTTTTCCCCACAGCTGATCTTGGCTGATATGCTTGTAATTGACAACTTGACACAAGTCAGTACCTTTTCTGAATAGTAATCATACAGTCTACTCCCTAGTCCTTAGAAATGTAATGCTAAAAGCTAAAAACATTCTTTTTCCCCTCTCAAGACTCAGAAGCATGGCATCAAGATTTTTAGGCCGATTTGCAGCTGCAGCAATATTAAAACTAAAGGAGCTCTGCTAAACCTTACCTTTAGGTTGGTAAATCACTCACCAATATAGTTAGGAGAGGGTAACACCGGATAGTTTGGGCCAGCAGAATCAAGCTCTCAAGGATTACTCCCTCACATTTTCCATATTTACCATCAAGTTACATAAGTATTTTCTCTCAAGACACAGGAGAAATTGCTTTTTTCTCTAGCTACTTGCTTCCTTGGCAGTGAGATCACTCCTTACATGGGCAGAATTCCCAGGGCCAACAGAAGATTCTGCAGAGCATATGAAACCAGGCATCACAAAAGACAAAATATCAGTATGAGTAGTATTTCCTTATTACACATTCCCAGTTCCCATTTATCAGAGGACTGGTTATCTCTTTTGATGCCCTAGGTGCAATATACTTTCTGCAGCATATTGTAAACAACCAGCCAAGGGTTTTTTTAGCTGTGTAATTAGAAGCCATTGTTTCTCTTTTTAATTTCTCCTCTGCAAGTATAGCTCCCAGTCATTACCAGATGGCTGTTGTTAGTCTTATTACTGACCCCGCTGTCTAGATACCTACTTACACTTATTATCCACTCTTGTTTTTCCAAGTAAGGACCTTAATGAGGACAAGTTCAGTCATTAGCTCTACAACTGTGTATTACATATTTCAATTTTAAAATTCAGATTGTAAGCAGTGAGAGAGTACATGGTCAGAAATTTTTTTAAAGACCTCCTTTATTCTACTGTCAAATGATTCAATACTGATGATATTTTTGCAGTCACTAGAATGCTGATGTTCTATAACCTCAACCTTATTTATCGTACAAGGTTTATTTCCTTGGATTTGCTTCAAAATAGCTTTTGGCTGTTCAACAAATTAAAAAGATGTTGCAAAAAAAGAAAGAGATGAATCGTCTCTTGGCTCTAGAAATGTGTTCACATCCTAAGCTTTTTTTCTTAAAGGTTGTTATTCCCCTTGACTAATTATAATTAAAATTCTATACAAACTGTATTTTTCTTCTCCTACAAGCTCTTCTTAATTATAAAGATTTCTTGATCTTCTTTCTGTCACTATCATGGGGATGTAGAGGATCCCAAACAAGAAGAAATATCACCTCATTACTTTCAGTGACCATGATTTCCATCCAAGCTGTCTCTGCTGCATCAGCCAGAAGAAATGCATCATTTCTGCCCATGCACCAGCACCATCCATCAGTGCCCCTTCTGCCACGCTTGCTTCATTTGCCTATCCCTTTGGTAAACTTTGCACTTCAGAACTGAACATCTGAGGGCAACTCTGAACAGCTTGGTACTGAGCAACCTTACCTCACATCATGGCAGGAGAGCAGGGAGAAGCAACTCCCCAGGGCACACTTCTGGGCTGGCCGCTGCACCGGGATGGCCCTGGGGAGGTGAGCCGGTAGCTGCACACACACATACCTGATGAATAGAAGCATCTGATCTTTCAGGGAAAAAACACTTTATCTAAGTGGACGATCTGCTTTTGTCAGCAGCTCACTACCAGTTGTGATTTAACAATGTGCCAACATGAGCTGAAAGCTGTAATTCTACTTGTATTCCTGAAGTTCGGGATACAAGCTCAAGATGGCAAGAATTGGAGAGATTCATAAGGAGCACACACGCAAGCATAGGCAAGTTTTACTGGTACATAAAAGCATATGATGACTGTGTTCATGGCTTGGATGTGTATGCTGTGCCAGTAATACTAATACCAGATGCTCCTGGGGAGGAGACTGAATATTTTTCTTCATTTTTTTAAATCAGATCTTCCTGGCAAAAAAACATTCACCGTATGCTGCCTTTCATATACAGGGGAACATAACACAGTAATACATGAACATAGTAATACATGAAAAGAACCAAATTACATTTGTTACAGATTTTAGTCAGCAAATACTAACAAGCTCCATTTTCTGCTTTGCACACAGCCTTCCCTCAGTACTGGCCTCGGAAACTTAAGAGACAATTGAATTTATTGACCACCAGAGCCCACAATGAGAAGATGCTAAACTTCTAATTATGAAGATGCAAACGTCTAAGCCCTAGTATCATCTTATACAGGCCACTGTGCAAGAGAGTGAAATCTGTTGAAGACATTTGAAACTTATCCACATTACCAACACAGATGAAAGTACAGAAAAGACTGTCAATACATATATTGTACACATGTATACCTCACATATTATCCCATGAAATTTATACTTCTCCACTTGTAGAATTGCATCACTTATTTTGACTACAAGTCATAATTCATCAGAGCTACATATTATTTATGGACATCCTTAAATTCTCCTCCCCCACCCTCATTCAACCTAAGCTGTTCATACTGTACATCACCAGCAGTTACACAAATTCTCCTCTATTTTTGCTTCAGCAACAAAGGTATTTGCTAGTGTCACACCAGGACATGAATACTTATGAAAAGATCTGTTAGCTTAAACAGGTACATTTATGGATTCCTTTGTTTTAGTCAAAACAATTTGTATTGTTCATTCTAATTCCTAACCTGGATAGCTCTTGCTCATTCAAAAGCTTGCATTTGCAATGCCTTTCCAATCAGTTTTATGCTGAAAATATCCCTGCCCTGCATCAAAAAGAAACGAAAAAAAAGGTCCCCAAAAAATCGACTCTCCCAATTTTATTGAAATTTCTCCTACCCTTAGATCAGCCAAGAACAGTGCTCTCACCGGGAAGCAGAAAGCAAATTCCCCTCTCAATAACATTACGAAGATGTGTTCAGCTATTCAGCAATGATCTGGGAATTAGAAGAACATGAAGCCTGGCTCTGACAACAGCAGGGTTGGAATTAGATAATCTTTAAGGCCCCTTCTAACCCAAGCCGTTCTATGATTTTATGAATCAAGCAAGATTAGAGATCTGATGATTCAGCAAATTAAATTTCCATAAGGTTCTAATTTCATTGACTACATTTACATCCCCAGAAGAGAAAATCTCAGCAGTCATAATGCAGATTAGTGCAGTCTAATGAAGCGCACAGCAGAGGGGAAATAAAGTCAATCGTGTATCTTCTATTTCCTTTATTTTAACCAGTCATTTGATTTACCAGCAAGTCAACAGCATTCTTGGTAAAACCTCCAGGATTAAGTATTTTGCCTTGGGGGCAGACACAGGAACTGCCATTGAGCAGGAAACCCCACAACACAGAAGGCAACATGTGGGCAGTAAACAAGCCCTTTACAGGCTGCACTGACAAATGCAGGGCATCAATCATGCACTGGGACCAGGGCCTATCCCCACATCTCCAGCAGCTGTCTCAGTGTGAGAAACCAGGCTTCTCCCTCCCATTTGTGGGAGGCCCCAGGCAGGCAGCACCCCCAGGCATGCAGAGAGCACCTGCAGCCATGCCACAGCCCAGGCAATGAAGAAAGTTAGTTTACAGCTTAATTCAGTACCAGAGGTGGCAGAAAGGCCCAACTAAGATGAAAGGGAAACACCAACTCAGATTTTCTTGCCATTTTAATTTTTTTTTTATATGATGTCAGGGTAAAAGTGCAAGTTCTTTAGGAAATGAAACTTCTGTTTAAAATCACTACAGTTAGGAGAGCCAGGGCTGAAATGAAAAACACTAACCAGGACAATTTAGGACTCATGAAAGGCTCCAGCCTGTAAGTCTGACCTCCAGCTGTAATGTCAGACCCAAGTGAGTAACAGTTATACTTCAAAAGCCAGAAGCAGAGCATTCCCTCTTTCTCAACCCCGGTGTATGGTGGTGGGGATGTATCACCTTCCTGTAATTTAAGGCCCCTTGTGCTGTCCCAGTCCTAGGGTCCTGACAACGGGCAGTGTTAGTAGCACTCTCAAGACAACCCAGACCCTGCATGACTGCTTGCAGGCAGCCTTGTTGCCTAGAAATGGCATCTCCTCCTTCTCATATCATAAATTCATTCTATGCCCAGTTTGTGCACAGTAATTTTAAGGGAACAGTAAGTCCCCCATAGTCCACCTGCCTTTAATTACGCAGCCACAACCCCTGCGAACAGTCTCTGATCTTTGGTCTTCAGTCTAGTGCTGCCTTTTTCTGAGTACACTTGTAAAGGCATGGAAAGAGAATAAAGCAGAACAAGTTCCTGTTAAAGCTTAGGGTATCTTTTGTGCCAACCAATAGGTCAAATAGCAGACCTGCTTTGAGCTGTTGGGGGCTTCTCCCTCCTGTATCCTTTGATGAAATGGAGATCTGCATGTGGAGACCAGCTGAGTGAGCACACAGCAACCCGTTGGTGCAAAATGATTGCATGCATCCAGCAGGCAGAGGTTACGTACACCTAATCTCTTAATTTTCAGTTCCAAGTGGCCTAACCTGAATACTGATCAGTGAAAAATAGAGGAAGCAATTATTTATACAGGTCTTCTCACTTATCAAAGCAAGAAGCCATAGCTATGTTCAGAACACGTTAGATCAGAAGGCAGACTACAGGGAGCTTTCAGCTTCTTCCAGCTACCAAACTTGTGATTAAATTAATTCTGTGTCCACTTTTCTCACACAGCTGGGCACCCATCAACCACAGTGCCCTCCTCCCCTCCCTTCACCTCCCCAGGAAGTCCACTTCCCTCAGCTTGTTTCTGAAGAGCTGTTATGCATGCACAACATTAGCCACTTCTGGTAGACTGCATGCTGTTAGCAGGCTGTTGAGAGACACAACCACTGTCCGAGCAATAATCACTCACTGTTCAGACTCCCACCACTCCCATCCTGTCAGCATAATTAAAAATCTGTTACCTTCTCTGGCTTGGCTAGCAATGGGCAGCTCCTCCCAACAGTGCTCAGCAGACACAGGGCTTTAACAGATGGCAAGACAATGACGCAGTTCAAAATCTAAATGTGATGCCACAAGATCAAAGTGGTGCAGATTTGATAACAAAATGAAAAGCCTGACAACTGTGGGATCAATAAGATATAGATGAAAAAATAAATGCGTCTCTCGTACATTAGGGAGTGGGTGTATTTTGTTAAGGATAAAAATAATAAGCTTAGCTCTCTGGTATGTTGCAGTACCTGCAGAACCTCTTTATATGTTTCCCATTTCCCTACTAATGATGCTGCAAAGCAGTATTATTCAATAAAATAGCTCTTCATGCTAAACACCCAGGCACTGAGAGTTAAAACATGTAGTACATAGATTTCATTCAAGCAGTTATGCCATACATGCCATCAGCTGTTTCTTATGGAAGTCATGTACCACAGTGGAAAATGAGGATTGCAGCTGTCTTAAACATGCTCTGATTTTGCACCTTGCCACTTTGCTAGAAGTGAAAGCATGTGTAAAAAGATTAATTGGACCTTCTGTTTTCATCTATCACTACCAATATTCAGAAAAGAAAGGCTGAAACAAAGACTAGGGAACATTTGAGATCAAATCAGGATAACTCAAAAGAAATGCTCCAAAATGGATGTGAAAAACAATGTCAAGAATTTCTTCTCTTATTTATGAGGTTGTTAAGTTTTAATCAAAAGTGTTTAAAATACCAGCATCTCACAAACACTGTGCTTCCTTCATATCAACCTACATGAAATTATGCCTTTAGTTCTTTTGCTTTTTGATAAACAACCAGTATTCCACATGATGGATGAGTACCTAAACACGATGTGAAAGATTCCCATAAAACCACTAAAAATACATTACATATTTCAGCACTTAAAGCACATATCAGGTCTCCCCTCTGTCTAGAATTAGAGGCAAAGAGCACCACAGCAATTATTTCACATCTAGCTCTTAGGACCTGGTGATTTCTGCTGCTGTCTGTCACCACCTGAGAGTAGCGTTAAATAACCCAGATCATGCAACAACAGTAAAAAAGTAGGATTTATTACCCCCATAAAGACTTCTGGGCTGTCAATATGTGAGGTTATTGAGTAGATGCAAATGTATAGATACAGACAAGTAGAGCACTGTGCCCTTGCCCCAAGGGAAAACCACATCATACTGTTACTGTGCTCTGGGGAGACCCACCTGGGGAACTGCATCAGCTCTGGCGCCCCAACACAAGAGGGATATGGACCTGCTTGAGCGAGTCCAGAGGAGACCATGACGATGATCAGAGGACTGGAACACCTGTGCTATGGGAAGAGGCTGAGATAGTTGGGCTTGTTCAACCTGGAGAAGAGAAGGCTCTAGGGAGACCTTAAAGCTGCTGTAGATTTGGTCTCACTTGAATAAGGGATGCTCTCAGATCCAGTTTGCTTCCTTCTAGCTCAAGGCACGACACATCCAAGACAGGCTGTTTGTGACCCTTGCAAAATATTTATCTTTAATTTTACAGGTAGAAAAATGACAGCAACAAGGAAGCCCTGTTGCACAAAACCCCTGCAGCTCTAGTGCTCAGGCTATGAAACAGTGCTTCCTCCCCTCTCCATGGCTCACTCTCCACATGTTCCACCCAAGAATACTACTGATGCTCAGGATCTTGAATTTCCTTTCTGAAAACTGATGGTGCCCCTAAGGATTAACCAGGCCACTCTGGCTCTCACCTCAGGGCCATGCACTCTGAAGGATTTGAGTAAATTACATTTTATGTTCTCTGATCTCTGTGACCACAAGTGCTCTGTGCTCCCAGGGCACTCAGACATCCAGATTCCCTCCATTCCCTCCCCAGGAAAGCCAACCTTCCCCAGAGGCTCCTTCTAGAGTACTGTAAACTCAGTTAAGCTGCAGGAGAACAAGTCATTGAAACAGATTCCACACAGCATTCAAAAATCAATCCTTAATTACAAACTGGCAACCTCAAAAAGGTCAAAGACTTAAGTGGGTGAAATAGCCTCACCAAAGAGCCATCATGATTGATTTCAAAAGATTAGGGGAGAGGGGGGAAGAAAGAAAGAAAAAAAAAAAAAAAAGAAAAAAATAAAGTTAGGTTTGTTTTGACAGAACTTCTTCCACTCCCCCATTGCATAAAATGTAGGACAAGGGAGAGTTGGTGCTGTAAGTCTCTCAAGTTCATCAGGTATTGACACTTACTTTTTGGAGCTCTTCATCCTTACATCCATCCACACTGTCTCCAGAAATAAAATTTATTCTGCAAACTCTAAATCCATAGAACAAAAGCTTTTTCTGGGCATTATTCCCAATATATCATAAAGGTATTTTGCATCCTCTCCCCAGCAGAAGCTTCGGAATATTACAGAGGAAAAACTACAGCAAAAAAATAAATGTGCACCTGACAAAAGAAAAAAACCACCCCCAAAACAAAGAAGGAATTCTTTGTTGACACCCAAATTCTCCAAAGCACCTCAATATGTGCCTAACTTAAGGGAAGAAGAGGAACTTGACTAGTTATTTCAAGTCTTTGCTGAATTGAGGTCCCACACACAGAGATTTCCTCCTTTTACCTTTCAGAAATATATGTAATTTTTCTGATGTTACCTGAGCATCTTTAAATAAGTATTCAGCAGAAAAGATTCAGATCACAAGACAAGCTGAAATAGCATCAGTAAATTCAAGGTTTTGATAATGTTTACCTCAATTTCATTTTCAAAGTACACAGAATGCCAAATCCTGCTTGCTTTTCATATGCAATTAATCCTACCAAAATCCTTTGGGACTACTTCTGAAAGTAAAAACAAGCAGGATTTAGTTTATAATCCAATACCAACAGGAAGGGAAAATATGATACAGTGTTTTATCCCTAGCAAAGAACCCTGGCACTAAATCCTCGTGTGTACAGCGTCAGTGCATATTCTGCAGCTAGTCTGGCAAGAGGGCAGTTTCCTGTTTGTAATTTATATTTTTGCCCAAATGACTGTATAGAGACAGATGGTTACACCAAAGGAGGACAGTTTTGGAATGACATCTCCTTCCCTCGGGAATATTTCACAAGATCAGTTTGGAGCATGCCAAAGCAAGATCTTTTGCCAGGCAGCTGAATCACAATACCCTGAACACCTTCTTCAGGTTCTGGCTTCTTTACCAAATTCTTACCATCTAATAAACATAACACTGAGGAAAGAACGGCAAAACCACATTTCTGTGACTGGACAGGGCTTTGAATGCTAGTGACTGGATGTTGAGACTCATTTCAAGTTTTTATTGCTGAGGAAAGTAAAGCTCTCCTGACTGCATTTTGTGCATCCTTAGGAGCATGCCCTGGGTTACTGATTATCTGGGATCCCATCATCGAGTTTTCAAGAAAGATACTTGTTTCCTTCAGGCTGCAATGGCTCAAGCAGATCAAGTTTCTAAAACATGGGCCATACAAATCTGATTTCAGCCAAGGGTTTTATTCTCATAATTTTCCACTGTTTTCTGCCACTGGTTAACAGGGCCTGCTTTGTTTTGCTTTAAACAGGAAATGAGGAATTTTAAGAATTATCTCTGAAAATACATGCTAGAGTTAAAACAGCAACCCACACATTCTTTATTTGAATGCTGAATTCGCCTTTCAACAACTTCAGCCTAAAATCCTTCAGGGTTATCAAGTAGTAAGAGTGATTTTTGGACAATGAGATGAAATCGAATGCTGCTGTGATCAACAAGCTGAAGAGCTGCCAGTTTTGATTTTGATTAACCCAGGTTTCAGAATTAAAACTGGATTTAGAATAGTGGAAATCTGTCTCACCTTTTATCTACCTGTTTTGCCTATCCACAGGCTGAATAAGACATCACTTCTTCAAGGCATCATACCTGACTGAGATACATTCTTCATAAGCTCAAGGGCTAAGGGAAAAGTTTATGATTACAGTTTTAAATGCTGGATTACATTTCATGCTCTAAATCATAAAATCTGCAACCTTGGAATCAGAAAATACATGTGACTGTCCAGTGAATAGTTTGCAAATATTTCAGCTCTTTTTTCCTTTCTCCCTAGTGAAAATAAATATAGAGATTTCAGTGCTAAATTTGGTTGCTTACTAGACTTATGCTGGTCTATTAGGATTTCTAAATTACATAAGCAGAGAGTTTCTGAAACACAGCTTAAGGGGAAAATCATACAGAACACAAAGCGTTGCTAGATATAAGAACTACCAGAATTCCCAATTATTTAAAGCAGAAGCAGAAATAGGTAAGATGTCCCACACCTTAAGCATTCAGCTAGTAAACCAACAGCCAACTTCTGGTTTGCATGTAAGCTTTATTCCCAGTCAGGTGCTTGGAGTCAGACCAACAGTCATTACTGAATGGCACCATATTAGCATGATTCATATTACACTGATTTCTATCAGGCACATACATTAAAACTGTCTCATGACTGGACCTGGCCCTAGAGGTCCCAGTTAGTGACACAAACTTATCAGAAAAAAAGATGAATGAAAGGAAATCTGTTTCAGAGCTGAGAGGTAAGATTGAAATTACATTTTAAAGGTCCTGTAGGCTTCCAAGGTAAAATTAATTACTGGGGTAAGTCTCACTTCAGTCCCTTACTATGCTTGGAAAAATTGGAAGAGAAGGAATGCACACCTTGGGATTAGGTAGACCATTTTAGACAGGACTCAGAAAACCTGAGCAACTTGAATAAACTCACTGAGGAAAGCAGAGCCAGGAATAATACTTAAGTCTGCTGACTTGCAGCTGTCTACTCACTGCTCAGCTACTGCATGTAAAGTGTGGAAAGAAAAACAGCATACTGTATGTAAGCTGTCAGAATTTCCTTATAAAAATGCAGATAAATCATAAAACTCCATACCAGTGAACACTTTCTTGCATCTATGATCAACTATGATTAAGCATTTAAGACAACAGCACCAAATTTCTCATGAATGGAGAGCTTTTAAGGTGATATTCTAGGGCTGTTAAGAGGAGCAGATGCCCATCTGTTGAGATCTGTTTTGACAGAATTTAGTCCCTTTGCAGTTCTTTTTTGTATGTCTGTTTATTTTTTTATAATGTTGTCTCTTAAAAGCAAACTGCTGCCTATGATATCTGATGCATTCAGCTAGTCATGGACTTGTCTGTTCACTAAAGATTTAGAAAGAGAAAACATAGCGAATGACATGGCAAGTTATAAATCAAAAGAAATGTGAACAGTGAGTTATTTTCTCCCTGCAAAACATGCAGGCAAAAGCAAGGGGTATCAGTTGAAAAGAAACAAAAAGCAAAGGAGAAACAGTGTAGACATCAAGGGCACATCCATATCTTGAATACTGCAAGACCTTCTCATCATTCTGTCTCACAAACCAGACAAGAAAAGTGCATGTAAGAAGAAGCAACAAAAATGCTAGAGGAGTATCCTTCCTACAGAAGAGGGTAACAGATTAGGACTCTCTGATTTAGAAAATATGTAACTGGAGGTCCACAACACTGCAAACACTGCAGAGGGTGACAAGAATGATTATTCAGCTTCTTGAAGGACCAGAACTACAAAAACCCCAATGGTATCAAATCCAAATCATAAGGAAGTTCTTCCTCACCATAAGCAATTAAGCAGGAGTATTCATCACCACATTACGTTTGAGAAATTAAAAGTACACAGGGGTTCAAATTGTTAGATACAGTCATAGAAAACTGGTCCACCAGCAATTTCCAAACAAATCCCTAAATGATTGTTTGAATTTGGAAGATAAACCATGGAAAAGGTCATTCAGATGCATGCTTTGTTACACTTCTCTGAAAGGATCTGTCACACTGGCCACCACTAGCAGTACAAGGTTAAATGGACTTTAGATACAAATCACCACAAAAATTCCCCTATTTTCAGTTTAAAGGCTTTAAAGGTTTCTAAATTGGATTCAACATGATTGTCATGAGAAGTGAAAAACTATCAGCAAATTTTGGACAAACAGAGGAAACCCATACAATTAAGGCAGGTTAAAATGACTGCCAAAAAACCACACAGACTGGGAGTAGTTCTGCAAAAGTTGGCATATGCTTAGAAAACACAGAGCACTGTTTAGATGTTCCTTATATGACCAGGTTCATGTAGATCATCACACACGATACATTAAGAAAGTAAACTGAACTGAGTCATGTGCAGACCCTGATGATCACTGGAAAAGCTTGAAATATTGATGCCTGCAGATACTATTTTCCTTTCATCAGAGGAAGTGGGTAAATTTGTTGTTAGGGGCCTACAGGATTTTACCCTGTTCAGGCACTTTTAGTTTGACCTAAGAATGTGTCCTGTGTTCACAGCCATGTTTTTAAGCAGAACCTGAATTCTATGTATCTGCTGTAGAAAGCCTTCAACAGCCAGTAAAAGCAATTTTCAGAGGGCAATCTCCTTCCCTTTTGAAACAAATGAATCTACATCAGCTGTGAAAATTGAAGAATGCCTCCCGTCACCTTTGTATCACCACCTTCTGACAGCACCAGCGACAAAATGTGGCACTCAATCTCCTCCCAGGTCAACAGCAGACATGGAAGTAGACATCTACGGAGAAAAAGCACAAGTTCTTTAAAAGCAGCATAGCAGTATTCCCCAGATATCCTGGGGATCCTCTGTATGAGGCAGCCCAAGCAGTAGCAAGGACAGGCCCTAAAGAAATCTGGACTAGAGCATATTTTGTGCATAGATCATTCTAAATTTATTCCTAGCTCAAGGATAAATACTATTTCTGAATATCACACATGAATTAGGATCACATTATGATATCTGTCTCTTCTGTTTCAAAAGAAAGATTTTCCCCAGAGATCATTCACAAACTGGGTAGAGCTAATTAAATTAGCCTTGAATGGCTTCCCATCTGTACCCAGGCACGACTAACCAGGGAAAGCAGAAGCAGCCCAGGGGGGGGCAGCCTGGCAGGTTCTTTCTGATTCCAAACCCACCATCAGTTTGTTAGGCCTATTAGAAGAAAAAGCTGTCTTCACACATCTGAGTCTTAAGACTGCTGGGTTCAGGTCTGCCACCTTTATGAATCAAGCTAAATCTGCATGGCCTGTACTATGCTGTCCCTGAGTGTTGTGTCTAGAAGTATATAAAGAGTGAATACATGAGGATTTGAAGTGCAATCTGGACTTGCTCAATGCTGGGAATGGCAGGCAGTAGTCCCTGTATGAGAGAAAACCATTTGGTCTCTCCACCTTACCCAGTATTACAGGGTCAATGTCTGCCATGAGGCTAAAAGAATGAAAACATCACCTTTGGAACCGCCTTGCATAAACAGAGATACCATAACCAATGCTAGCTTCAACACAAGAGAAAATTTCAGACAGCTTTTTATTTTCTCAAGTACTAAGAAATCTCCCAAATTCTCCACTCAGCAATCACTTCAGTCAAAGTGGATTACACCAAAGCAATTCTCTTAATCAGCAAGCTTAGTGCACAGTGGAGCCTTACAGGAAACAGTTTACATAACCGTAAACAAGAATTTCTTCTCAATTACACAGAGAACCCTGCCTTGATTCCAGGTGGTAAGTTGCGGGTGCACAATATTCTTGCCTTGTAAATATCACATCTATTTCCATTCAGGAGTCAGTTCCCTGTACTGAAATGACATCACTAATAAATCAATCTGCTTGTAGAGCTAGAGTTGATGTCCCCCTTCACTCAGTACACACCTTTATTACCATGTATGTATGTTCAAGATGAAATGGTCTCTTGAGTACTTTCTGAAGGTGAAACAAGAGCAGTTTAAGAAACAAAAGTGTCTTTACCAAACCAAATACAGTATGAAATACTTAAGTGTGGCAAAACCAAACAAAAAGGAAAAAAACCCCAAACCAACCCTAAATCAAAACCAAAACAAACCGAAAAACCGCACCAAACAATTAAAACCAGCAAGAATGTCTTCCAACTCAGCTACCTCCACAGATCCTTAATTCTCCTTCTGTTCCTACCCGGTCTCAACTAATGCTGCTTGTTCAAAACACTATGGTTAAAATCAGGCCAGTTAGGTCACAATCAGGAAAAAAAAAAAACCTTCCTTGCATTTAGCAAACAACACCAAAACCTAATTATTAGTTATACCAATGTTAAAAATCATAAGCCCAAAAAAACTTAGGCATTTCTCTGCATACAGCCTTTTAAAATTGAGATCTAAAAATACACAGACAGACAACAAGCAAACTTAAACAATTTTATCAGAGGTTGATTTATTTTGGCTTTCTGCTCTCCCTGGTCGCAGTTCAGTGCAACCCATAAATAATTTAGGCTGGAGAAGATTGAATTTTTGAGGCCAGAACAGTAATTGAGGAATTGAACAGCCCAGAGACTGAAATACCATCTCGTGGGACACAAGCCTTTGGAACCATTAGCAGCTGCCTATATTGCTTTTCCCGCCATTGACACATATGACCATGTCAACATATTGATTTATGTTTCTTTTTGTCGCAAGAGGACAGATCTTGTACGTGTTCTGGGCCCCATCATGTTGTTACTCTAAAGAGTAAGAGTATCTCCACAGTATCTCAGACCAGAAAGCCAGATCTTTCAAACGGATGGGGAGGCCCAGCTTCCTGTGGAGAAAATCTGCACCAGTTCTGCACAACTTTGTTACACAGAATGCAGCAATTTTCACCTGTTCCACACAGTATTAGGCAGCACTTGCAAAGGAAAGACTGAAAGGGAAGCCTGAGAAGGCTCCTGCTTTTTTTCTTGGAACAAAACCAGGCAAAACAACAGACCCACCACTTCATTCTTCACAGCCGTTCTCTCAGGATCAAAAACTGACAAGAAAACAAGAGACACCACAGACAACTTAGCCAACAAGTGCAAGACTGCAAAACCAACCCATGACCAAAGGCAAAAAGCAGCATCTCCACCTCTTACCCTGTATGAGGACACGGAAACGACCTCAGCACAAGCGCGGGCCTGCGAGGACCGTGAGCTCAGGTGCGAGCTCTCCGTGGGCTCAGCTCCTTCTGGGGCAGCCTCAGGGGCTCTTCCCCTCCGGAGCTCGCCCCGCCCGCCCTCGGAGGCAGCTGCCTTGGTGCTCCTACCACATGGCTGCTGCTCCGCGTTCTGTGGCACAGGCACGAACACGAACACTTCCCTCCCTCCCTCCCTCCCTGAGCCACCGTCCCGCAAAGCCTCAAGCAAACGGCGCTTCTAAGATGGCGCCGCTCGGCCCAGCCCATGGGCTCCCCAGGCGTGACGGGAACGGTTCCACACGCAGCACCCCAGGCTGCCAGGTTTTGGAGAGTTATGATGACCATCACCTACCAAAAAAGAGTAAAACCTGATAAAGATCCAAAAGGCACCTGTGGGGACTCGGGGCAGTGCTGTAACCTCTCAGGGCCCTGCAGCCGGAGGAAGTGAGGCAGGAGGCAAAATGCGTTAGCACAAGGTTAAGCTTCTCCTGAAAACAAAGCCAGCATTTAACTTGAAATCATTAAAGTGATGGATTACAAAGGAAAAGGGGAAATACAAAAAGTCAGTTAATAAATCACTATTAAAATCCACGTTTCCACCTTTTGCACAGTCAGAAGAACACATCTGTTTTGGTTTTGTAAGAAACGATGATGGCAACTGAAACTAAAAAGCATTTCTTAAAATAGGGTATCGCATTTGTACTGATTGAGCCCATCACACTTTGTTCTGAAGAAAGGCTCCCAATGGCATCAAGTACAAACACAAACCAGCGTTTGGTGGATCTAGAAAATGCCGAGCAAGACAGGCTGTGTACTAGAATTAAGCACTACCAATTATTCATAACTGATTTCTCTGATTAAATGGTGACTCAAATGGACACATCATCATCACCAGTCTTGTAACAGGCTGTACTCACAGCGCCTTGTGCTCCATTCCTACTAGAGCTCAGTATGCGCAGGATCAGTGACTGGGACACAGGCACCGATGGAGAGATCTCTAATGAATAATGATGTGCTGCTCATAAAATACATCTCTCTGACTTGCTCTTAGGGCAGCTGATGGCAAGTCCTGCTTCCCCAAAGGACTGTGCACTGATCTGCCCCACAAGCAGGAGATGGACAGAGGCCTCCTGTTTGCCCGCCACCCGCTCCTTGAAAGCCAGCATCCGAGCTAAAGCTGTTCAAGTGGAATGAGGAATGTGTTTACTTCCTGATGTTTGGCAGTAATTTTCCATGACCACCAGAATACTGTTCCGTTGGGACGTTTTCCCTCCAAGTCTTGTGAACAAAATACAAAATCTGAAAGAATTCTCAGTCAGCTTTGGCTTAGCTGAAAATTTTGACCCTAAGCAAGCTAAGGAAACCACAGCTCTTCACCAAAATGCCTCTGAGGAACAATTCCCATCAGAAATGCGGCTGGACAGCCAGCCCCCGAGAAGGAACCCCTGCCCGCTCAGCACAGCAGCTCTCCAGGAAGACGTCCGCGGCTGGTTGTGCAGACACGTGCAGGACGGAGGATAACCAACCCCATGTTGTTCAGCCCCCCGCGCCGTGCGCTGTCTCAGCAGCACCCTGCTCCAGCTCACAGAGACAAGAGAACAGGACACCACAGCGATTCAATTAACTCACAACACCCCCCCCCCAACACAAGGGTGCCTCCAGAAGAGGTGCTGTAAGCACCCTGCTCATGACGAGTGTTTAAACTCAACTACCTGTGTACTCACAAGGCACACGCAGCAGGCTGCAAGTCTCTGCTGCTCAGGAGAACAGCAGCAATAGCACACCTCATATTCTTCAGTATTAATCTCCAAAGCCCACGCTTGCAATTACACTACTACACGGGCTGCAAGGAGGTACACGGGTTAAGTAATTCATACAACGGGATGCTTAGGATTTATGGTTGTACTCCCCAAATGGCTCTATTCAGCTGCTGCACAAAGACTGCTTCAGTTACAAACCTTCCTAGGAAAGGGTTAACAATCCCACAGAGACTTCTTTATAGAGCACACAAGTAAATTAAGTATTGCAGCTCATTTAAAGATACGTGGTCAGAAGAACTACAGATATTATGTACGAACGTTACTTAGTGCTAAAAAAACATACGAAGATGTATATAAAAATGACACAACATCCAATGGATTTGTGTGGATTTACTTTTCTATTCTTAGAGAAAATTAAAACTTGGCACACACTGCACATCGTATCTTAAAAACTCATTAAGAAAATCTGTAGTAGTATTTTTAAATAAATTCCCAAGCTGAAATATTGAGTTCACTGGTATAGTCACACATAAACATACTAATGAACATTTGTGAAGGTCACCCTTCACTATGTGCAAGCATCTTAGTGTATATATAGCATGCATATATATATATATATACACACACACACACTGTATTTATACTGTAGCATCTTAGTGATTTCACCCCACTGACTTATGTTTTCTGGCCAACTCACTATATGGGTTTGAGATGTTACTTATATTATAGTTTACAGGAGAGGTACGAATATTACAGATCCAAAATACTTCTCAGCTATCACCTTATCAGCAAAGTTAAAATGACAGCAAAATTTTAATTTCATGAAAATATGAATTACGTATTTTTATTACTAGAATTCAATAATTTTTATCTCAGTAAAATACATCAGTCTTCTAGATATGTGACCATAATTCATAAATCAAGAGATGAAAAAATGAATACAATGCTTGTTTATTTCACACATACCCACTGCCCTTTTTCCTATATTCAAATATGACTCTTTCAAATAACACATATGAAGTTTTCCAGTGCTTGATATAGCACATATTCAGTTTGCAATGGAACTCCAAATTACTGGTTTTCAGTATAACTAGCACTCACAAGAAAGTAAATACTATTTTAAATGCTTTTGAAAGGCTTCTCTGTTCACACCATTGTAGATAAATCACTGATAGTTTAAAAAAGCAAGAGTATTTATCTCAGTACTGACGACACACTGAATAAATACCACCACAATATGCAAAATATCTACACTTTAGCATCATCATGTTTTCTATCAGAATAACCCTGAGTGTTAGATAAAACAGTCACAACTGTGATTTACTGAGCATCACAGTCAGCCTGATTACACATCAGATTTGAATTTTGGTAGGTCAAGAGGATGGCAGGTCCAACTCCAGACTGGATGTTACAACCATTACTGTTTTCCAAACAGCTGTAAGTCCTATACCAGTGTTAGCCTTGTCATGCTTAGGTGTCAACTGCAATGTAACCCTGGGGAAACTGACTTAAAAGGGAAACAAAACAAACAGTATACACATGCGTAACAAAATGAAGAAATGTCAGATGACAAGAATGAAAATAAGTCCAGACTGCACTGAACTGAAGAAAATAGCACATCCTGCCCTACCCTGTAACCATTAAGACAAGATTTTTACCTGCTTTTACCACTCTGAAAGAACAGATAAAATAAGACAAAATAAGAAAAACTCAGGGCCAATGTCTTTTATTCCTTGAATTATCTAGGAAAAGTTACCCAGAAAGGGTAACTTTCCAAGGAGCACATAGTATCTCAAACAATATGCCTTATTCTCCATCCTGCTGACAAGGTGTTTTCAAATTACAGTATTATAAGCACTGCCCAAAACAGCACCCGTGTATTTTTTTATAAAACCAAAAACCAAAGTGTAAATGACCACTCTTCATTAAAATGTATTTTTCTTCAACTAGAAGGACAGTTCTGAATGATATCAGGAGAGGCAATAAGGAACTGTTAACTGCTGTAGAGATATAAATAGAAAATAAAAGTATTTTAAGAGTCTTCTTCCATAGCCACATCCTCTTGTAGCTTCTGCACCATTTTGTCCTCCAGCTGTTTTGGTGTGCCTTCAAAACAAAGAAAAACATTAAATTCAACGTGTCTCTCTAAACCCAAGTAGCTGTTGTTCTTTGGACAACGTATGTGCCTATCTATTCTAGGAGTGCAGGATTAACTCATCAAGCTTACAAGTATTTATTGCTAACCTCCATTGCCACTTAAAGCTACTGAAGAACTGTTTTAACAGAAAAGCTGACGCTATTTTTATACAAAATCTAAAAGCATATGTTTTCATCTACTATGGTGAACTTTGATAGAGCTCTTAGCACAACCTTGCAAAGAACTATAAAAATGCATTACTTTTAACAGATCAATGGCCTTCACACATTAGTTTTTATACAAAGATTTAAAACCCTACTGAATGCTGTTTTGGATGACAGTTGCGTTAGCTCTCCATAATACTACCAGAAATAAAAAAATCCAGGGCTGACATTTGATTCTGCTCTCCTGAAGGCCCTGCAGGAATTGCAAAGCACTGAAAATGTAGCTGTAATTTGACAGATGTGCTGCACATTGCTGTGCATCATCCACTCAACATAAGCAAAGCCAAACAAAAAAAACAGGTTTATTCTTCTGAATTCAGATCTTTTTACATTTTCTCCTTCTTCCCTCAAGAAACAAGGGACAGATTGAACCAAAGTTTAAATATATCCTGACAAAAGCTTATTTGACACATAAAAACACAGAAACAAAACCACTGGTTATTTTTATAAAGCAGTAACTAAGGGAAATTTCCATTACTCTATTAACTATGTTTTAAAACATAAATCATATTTACAATCCATTTTATCAACATCATCTAACACAAGCCAATACTTGTAATAGTTTGGAAAACAGAAAATTATTTAGGAGCAAGAGGTTTCTCCATCTGAAAAACTCAGTTCACTAACAAAGAATATACATTATTTTATCTGAAGTAGGCAGAGATTTTGGTGAAAATTTGTAAGATTTCCATGATACTTTAAAAACCGTTAGTCTTACACTGAACAGTGTTTTCATGTAAGTTTCACTATACGCAGTGAACTACAGTAACACCTGCTTTCACAATTAGCTAACAAATTCAAACAGCAGTTTAACTACTGCATTTTATGTCAATCAGTAGTTTAGTCTGTAGAGTTCAAATACGCAATTCAAAAGAAGACTTAGATAAATGTATTGGTTAACAAACACATGGTTCATAGAGTCCCAGATATTGAGTGCAGTTTAAAATACTCAAATGAGGAAAAGAAAGGATGAATGCAGGACTGGCTATATAAAAAGTTACGTCTGATTCAGACCAAAGGCACTGCTTACATTTAGTGGCAAGAGCTATTCTCTATATTCAGTAGACAAATTAATTACAAGTAAAATGCACAGGATTATTGATCTGTAGAATTAGTCATATAAAAAAAAATTTAAAAATTCATCATAAAATTGTACAGAAGTTTACTTAAGATAACCGAGTAAAGCAAGTTCTTACCTGCATGTGGAGCACGAAGAAGGTGGATATTCTGTTTGACTTCTTTGATGTCTTCTGCCTTCTGCAACTCTTTGCTCTTCTTTAATCTGGGAAGGGGAGAAATTAAATTCCATTACCTTCAAAGAGAAGATGTACATTTTTGCTCTACTGCAAGGCACATCTTTAGCTGAAGGTATGTAAACTGTAAATAGCTCTGATTATGAGGAAATTAAGTATTTGAAAACGAATTCAAGCATATACTGGACACAAAACAAAAAAAAAAGCCAGTACTGTATCAACTCTTACCAGAAATTTCTTTAAATCTAAGACTGTTTTACAGCCAAGAAAGTGTAGCAATGATTTGGTGGCGTATGAGAGCCCCTCAAACTATTCCACCCCACTGCTTGGATGACTGTGTCTAAACAAAGCAACCCACCATTTAAAACTTTTGATTATCATTTCTCTGGAAACACTGACTGGCTAATACAGATTTGCAAGAGTTCCCATAATATTAATACTTCTCCTCACCTGTTCATAATAAATCTAGCTTGGCGTTTTTGCTTTATTTCCTCCACTCTCTTCATTGCATCAACTGAAATAAAGCAGAAGTTGTTTTAAATATGCTCACATACCTACCATTGAAAATACATGATAGTTTGCAGAGCAACACAACCAGTATTCCATAATACCTCTATAGCAGAAGCAACTCTTAAAATATACAGAGGAAGTTATTCCTTCCTCTGAAAAGCAGTGTAGGCAATATCCTGCTTAGCAACTATGGTAAATTGTATTTTAAAACTAATTTATGCTTCCACTTTTGTGTCCACATGTATTTTCTACAGTTAACCATCACTACAAAAGACTTCCACTCTACTTAAGATCAGATGCAAGTTACCATCTTCTCCTATGTGCCATTCATTCATGACATAAGTAATTCTTCTACTTTATAGCAATTGATTTATTAAACCAACTGAAGTAGAACAAGCAGGAGGAAACAAACAAGTGCATCGGTATAAAGGCTTACATTGGAAGCCTCTTAAAAAGATGGAGAACCACTAAGATTTTCTGAAGATCTTTCAAAATAACCAGTTTCTT
>NW_009940325.1:0-4486 GCF_000696875.1 Nestor notabilis | reverse complement strand
CCCCCCCCCCAAAAAAAAGCCAAACAAGTGTAACTCCCCATCTCTTCACAACTCAAACCTCCTCCACACGTAAGAATTTGGTCATTATCCCAATAATTTCACATACAAAGTGTCTCTACAAAGTCCTCTGAAAACATTTTCATGTACAGTGAGACTTCACTCCCCACAGTTCATCTCTCGTTTTTTCTACAGTGACTCACCAGTCTTGTTCCATAACTCTCTCTGGTATTTCACTGGTTCATTTCTACGTTTTTCAAACTCAAATGAATTATCCTATATTAAAGGTAATATAAAAGTAAATATAGATTATATACAAAGCATACTTAGATCAATACATTCTTACTATAGCACTCACTCATATAACTTGGTATTTTACACGGTATTTTTCCCCCCCTTTCAGACTCTCAGTTTCTGTACTTTAACAACCTTTAGGGATTACTATAAACTAGAAGGAAAGAGAGTGGAGTGTTTGACCTCAAAGTGTCAGAAGCCACAGTGATTTGTCTGAAGAGAAATATTCCCTCAGCTATTTTCCTTTTAGCAAGTCAAAAGGAACAGAGAAGATGAATGTGGACTGGGAAATACAGAGTAGAACAGACAGGTAGAAGGCAAAATTGAAAACGTGTAGAGCCAAAAGCCTTTAATCCAGGTCAAGTAAGTTCTACTCAAGAGCCTGTCATTTTGAAAAGGGTAAAAAACCCAAAACCATCCAAACCCCAAAACTATTTCATTTTAAGAATATTGAAACAATACAAAATCATCCAAAATTGTTACATATTTCATTCAATGACCCTGGTGTTTGGGGCGGCTGGAGGTTTTTCTTTTTGTTGGTTTTTTTTTCCCCAAGACCTTAAGATGGAAAAATAGTTTCCTCATTTTAGATTTTTTTTTTTTGCTAGGCATCCTCAGCTTTAATCCAAATTTATGTGAGGACTTTTCCTCTTGTAGCGGAGAAGCAGAGCTATTAGACCAGCTGCTGATCTTCACTTGAGCTAAAGACAGCTCCAAAGAGAGAAACTACACAGAATAGCAAGAAATGGCATGTATGCACTCACAAGCCATGCTCCATTGGCAGATGAATGTTAGTTTTCACTAGGGGATAGCACTAAGCAAAATACCCCCAATATCAGCTGCGGGGCACAGAGTACACTAACATGTACATGCCATTCTTACTCTCATAAAAAGTTTAAAATTACCTAAAATTCATTTTTAGCCAAGCATGACATAGCACCACAGCAATTCACTGCAGTTCATCCTAAGTCAAGTCACCTTTTACGTATGTATGATATACAGTATTGCTCTGTATGAGAACACACCACAAACAGCAAAAACAAGTCTCACAAGAGTACAGATGTTCAAAGTGCCAGAGTCTCCTAATCTACCCCTGCCTCACAGTGGCCAGTGGATCTTTTCCATTCCAAACATGAGGGGACAGACTGACTGACTCTGCCTCACTCTGAGTGAGAGAATAAGGCAGTCTTTCAGAAATACCTTGTGAACAACAGCTGGCAAGATTATGTCCTCCTTCAATTTTTTGTTTAATAAATATATATATATATAAACAACAAAAACCCACAAAACACTTGAAACCCTGGAAAACAAGTATGTACATTTAACCCCTATCCAATGTACTGCTTGAAGCCACAAGAACTGCCACCTTCCAACAAGCTACAGTATTTCCCATTGTCACAAGCCTATTTAGACACTCTCCCCAAAGCTGGCTTCTGAAAGAATGGATACCAACTGAACTTCAACAAAGCACTGTGTTTATATATTGATTTAACTCTTAGCATATATAGCTATTATCTCAAAACTGGAGCACATTGTCACCTATTTAGACATGTATAAAAGAATTTTTAATTAATTTATTTTCAAAAAAGGTAATTTAACTCAGCCAGAAACAACTTGAAAGCAAGAAATACCATTACAGAAGGTGCCAATTAATCATGGCTTCTCAGTCACATTACAAAATAAAATCACATTCTTCCCCTTGGAAGATCCACAAAAGGCAGCAAATCACAGTATCAAAATACTTACTAAATTATTGGTATCCTGTCAAAAACCAGGTAATAAAGTCACAGTAATTCTTGAATTATTTAAGGACTGTCCCACCAAATATGAGCGTTTAGGATTTTTTACCACTGAACTAATTTTGTCTTTAAATCGGTTTTATGATCTCATATGCTGGTTTTGAAACATTCCTATCTACACAAGGACTTTTCTATACGTTGTAGACTTTAAAGAGACACCAGAAGGTAACCACCTCATTGTATCTACACAGACACTTCCAGGGCTACCCACTAACCCAGATTATCTGATTGTGCAGAAATACAACTACCAAATGTGTATGTACATAGAGTAAGGCATTTACAGAGAGAAAAAAATGCCTCTGACGTGGGAACCACCACGTATTACTGATGTAGACACCTGGTAAACTGGCTTCCACATGAAAGCTGAAACAGGAAGTTCTAAGTTACCGTCAAGACAAATTAATAGCTCACTCTGAAGAAAACTCTCACATCCTCTTCCACAATGCCTCTTTTCTCTATTTATTCCATCCCTTGTGCTCATCTAATTAAATGATGACACATTTAGCTGACTGACCTACCCTGCTTGCAACTGGGAGAGGCTAGATTTCTGCCATTTTAGTGAGCTAATGTCAAGTGTGAACCAGGTCAGCTTCTTACCACTGTCAATTCTTTGCCAGCTGCTTTCCGGAATGCTTTGGTCCATCTCATCTTTCTGGGATTTCGCTTCTTTTTAAAGTTTCTGTGGCATTTTGATTTGCAGAATCTAAATATCTTAAAGAAGAAGGGGAGGAGGAAAAACAAAAGAAAACAAAACAAATGCTTACATTCAAATCATAGAATGTTTGAGTAGTTTGGGTTGGAAGGGACCCTCAAAGATCCTCTAGTCCAACCCCCATGCAATGAGCAGGGACACCTTCATTTAGACCATGTTATTTCTGCCTCACTGCAAGCGTGATATCAAACACTGAAGTTTCTCTAATAACACTGCTCATTAAAAATGACATTCATCCTACAAATGTCAACATTTTTAGTTCAAATATAGCTACTAACAAACAGTTCCAAGCATATTTGCTTTTTCATTTACAGTCATTTGCACAGCTGTCAAATACTTACACTTAAGCTGATAAGAAATAAAATACACCAGAGTTGTGAGAATTATCAGCTGCAAAAACAACTACAGAACCAAACCTGTACCATGAATAAACAGATTTCTGTATCTGTCAGCACTTTTCAGACACAGTACCATCCTGACAATAAAAAATCCCCACACCTCATATGTTTTTGAATGCAGTGCACACACACACAAAGTCTGCCTTCTGGAGTGTAGCTTTAAGCCTTAAACATTACCCTGCAGCAGGACTCCTAAGCACATCAGTTAAGTCCTGGACTGAATTTACTGGAAGCTACTAAAGCATATACCAAAACATTCTAACTGACCTTTTTCTTCCTCACACACCCCCCTTCCATTTTTCTACATATTCTACAGATTCTAGCCTCATTTTAGGCACCTGTCACTGCCAGCCACCCAAGTGCCTTACCTTCATCTGGGTGATGTTTTCAGGCCCATTAAAAATGCATTAAAAACTTCACTATTCATACTTCAAATTTCCTTTTAGTTGGTACTGAAATGATGTAATTACCAGCCAAGCCAGAGAACAACCCTCTATCACAAACTGCCTACATCCAACAGGTACGTTCCAGTCAAACAGAGCATGCAGCAAGATGGCAGTAAGGGCATGGGGAGGGGAGGAGGGAACAGGACAGGCAACACACAATCATACCCCTGTTTACAGTTCTTACTACTCCCTAAGTCTGTGCATCACTTGAACCGTCCTGGGCTGTCCGCTACCCAAAGCAGAGCTGAAACTTTACGTAGGAATACTAAAAATTACGTTTGTTATTGATGAGTTTTTGTAAACCCTATTTTCTTCAACCATACACTCCTTCCCATCTAAAGAGCCATTTCTAGAGAAAATTAATAGAATATACGAAGCCTATGGAAAAGGTAACCATCTTCGAATAGTGCATTTTATTAAATGCTTCTACCATGTTTTTTCACCTTGCCTCACACAAACCTGCCATTACATTTGGCTCTCTCACAGATTATCACTTCACAACCAACCTGACACAGTGCTACTTTCTTAAACACACACCTTGTGGACGTTTTCTAGTAAATGGAACTGTGTCAACCTACATCTACCTCGAAACTCCCAGAAGCTGCAACTCAGAAGAGCAACGCAGCTGAGCCGGGATTTGTTCTGACAGCCGAGCACGGGAAGGAAGCTATCTATCTGTGTAAACTTCACTGCGCCCTGGGGCCTGCAATGCCCCGAGGAGCGATGAGGAGCACAACGAGGCTGGCAGATCACTCACAGCGTTTCACGTACCAAACTACCACCGTCCCGCAAAGCCCTCGGTGCAGCGCACGTCCCGCCGGCAGCCCCAGCTGGGCGAGT
>NW_009940324.1:0-3153 GCF_000696875.1 Nestor notabilis | reverse complement strand
TAGATGATGTCAACTGCTCTGCTGCTGTCCAGCAGCCCTGTAGCCCCATCATAGGAGGCCACCAAATTGGTAAGGCAGGATTTCCCCTTAGTGAAACCATGCTGGCGGTCACCAACCACCTCGTTATTTTTCATGTGCCTCAGCATTCTTTCCAGGAGAATCTGCTCCAAGATTTTGCCAGGCACAGAGGTGAGACTGACTGGTCTATAGTTTCCTGGGTCTTCCACCTTCCCCTTCTTGAAAATGGGGGTTACATTTCCCTTCTTCCAATCATCTGGAACTTCACCTGACTGCCATGACCTCTCAAATATTATGGACAGTGGCCGAGCAACTTCATTTGCCAGCTCCTTCAGGACCCATGGATGGATTTCATCAGGTCCCATGGACTTGTGCATGTTCAGGTTCTTAAGGTGGTCTCGAACCTGATCCTCTCCTACAGTGGGCCTAAGGTCTTCATTCTCACAGTCCCTGCGTTGGCCTTCCAAGGCTTGGGTGGTGTGGTCAGAGCATTTGCTAGTGAAGACAGAGGCAAAGAAGTCATTAAGAACCTCAGCCTTCTCCAAATCCAGGGTAGCCAGTTCTCCCAATAGCTTCTGGAGAGGGCCCACGTTGTCCCTGGTCTGTCTTTTATTTGTTATGTACCTGTAGAAGTGTTTCCTGTTATCTGTCATATTCCTTGCCAGATTTAATTCTAACTGAGCCTTAGCTTTCCTGACCTGGTCCCTAGCTTCCCAGACAACTTCTCTTGGTTATAACAGTTACTTTCAAACTACAGTGCTGATATGTTTTTAATTGGTATAAATGAAAACATAACCCTAATGTGTGCATTTTAAACAACTGTCCTGTGGTTTAAATGGTCCATTGTAACAGGCTATGATCTTTTTTAACATTAATTCCACTTACTATTGTGAAAATGACATACTTTTACTCTGATTTGTTTGTGCATATTCAGAGTTCTTGTGTACCTCCTTCAGTTAAAAAATAAATAAATATTGGTTTGCCTTGAATTTGCAGACTTAACCTCACAGAGAGAGCTGGTATTAATGTTTCTTCTTTGATGCATTATAGTGGTCACAGAAGGTCCAGCACTGCTTTGCAGAAGACATAAATCTTTTACAGGGCACAAGGTAGAGTCTTTAGGTGTTCTGATTCATGATATTGAATAAGGAAGGAAAGCAGAAATATAAAATACAATTTCCAAAACATTTAGGGGACATCTGTTAAAGGAAAAATATCTGTATGTATCATAAAGGCATCCAATGACTTTTTGCTGTGCTCCTGTCTAAATGCTAAATGCTGGTATAAAATCAGTTAAAGACAATGCAGGCTACAACTTGAATGGTCTGTGAAAGATTTAGGTCTTTGATATACTCTTGAACACAGGATTTCTGGACCATTCTCCTGGCTTGTGGGTTTACTAAATACAACATAGGTTGCTTAATATTACTTTACAAGCACCCGTAAGTCTTGACTTGGATTAAAACATCATGTTAGAGAAATCTGGCTAAGTTATCTTTTCCTTTTGATGGTCCTAGCTGATCAAAGAATTTTAAACACTTTGGTGACTCTGGACCTAAGCAGCCTTGTCTGCATTAAGGAAAGGAATGTAGAATTTGCCTATGTGATTGTAGCTCATGGGAAAAATTGTACTGATCTTGGAAGGCTGTTTCTAGTGTTTAAAAGTGCCATTTTCTATTTCATTTATTGTTGTGTGCATTGTCTGTCTACTTAAGAGCAAGTAATAGCTAGATATTAAAAGAGTTTTTCAAACCCACCTGATAGCTTTGTCAACGTTATGTAGAAAGACTGTGAATTTGAAAATAACAAATAATGTGTTCGATAGCTTTCTTTTCATTAGCCATTTTACATGTTTTCTCAGAACACTTTGTCCTATACTAAATGAGAAGAAACCAATAAGTCTGTATAAATATTTGGAATATTAGTTCATAGCTGTATGGTTCTTTAGTTTGTCTATGTGTTAATGCCAGCTTCAGTCTGAGAAAACATGTACTCAGAAAAAAAAAAAAAGCCAAAACATAATAAACTTCTTGTCATAAATACAAGGGAATTTTTCTAAGAGCAATTAAAAACAACTCTGACCTTAAACCAAAACCAGCAATAATCCAGTTTTCTTTGTATCATAATCTTGGAAGGATTTAAATTAGGATAATTCATAACCTGAATTAGATTATTCACAACTCAAACCACAACTGTATCTCATCATCTCCACCATATGGATGTGTTTTTTCCATTAAAAATAAAAAGGAAAATACATTAAAGATAAACTTCTAACACAAGTAAGGATGGAAGAGAATGTGACAGCAACCTCTCTTGCTGCTATTTGCCAACTTATTTTATTTAAATCCAAATTCTTCAGTTATTGAGGGCAGTGAAAGTTTGCCTTTGATTTGTTTGCAGACATGATTTAGCTGGTTGGAATACAATCAGATGTATGGTACCACCCATTTGTGTGTGATCACTGGATACGGCCTATACTGAAGCAGCAAGGATTCCTCTGGAATGGAAGTCTTTCACAAACACTGGAAACAACCTCAGAGGGCTTAAAATTTCTTTTGCTTGGTGGGAGTAGAAGGATGATGAAGTAAGTAACAAAAGTTCATTCCTACTAGCTCTGATCATTGCTTGACCCACAACAGCATACACTTAGGTTTAATCATGTGAGTAATCCTACTATAATCAACTCTTTTCCTCAGCAATATGATGCAAATAAATGCATACTTCTTATATCCCATAACCTTTATCTGTGCTGCAAACATATGAGCTGTGGGTGTGACTTTCAATTTGTGTTTCTGCAATTCTTCCATGTTTTATAACTCAAAGCCAACAAATCTTTTCTTGTGACATAAAATCTACTAAAACTCTAGCTTAGAGTGGGAAAAAAGTTAAAATTTATGCTCAAATTCATGATCTGATTTTTAGAAAAGTTATAAGTGTCTGAAAGTATAGTAAATAATTCAAGTTACATATCCTAAGTTATACAACATTGAAAACTCTCTTTGACAGAAGAAATATCGTTAAGAAGCTACTGATTCTAGAATTTGGGGACTAAGTCTGATTGGAGGGTTGTAAATGTCTCCTGCAGAAAATAGCTCTTCCTCAAGTTATAGAATCGTAGAATCATAGAATAGTTAG
>NW_009940323.1:7982-14864 GCF_000696875.1 Nestor notabilis | reverse complement strand
TGAGCGCCCGGCGCCCTGCAGCGGGTCTCCCTCTGCTCGAGCGCCGTGCAGGTTACTCCTCGCCCCGACGGCCGGCCCGGGTTCGCTCTGCATCGCCTGCAGCCCGGTCTGAGAGGAAGAACCGAGCCCGCCCCAACCGCCCCGCACACGGTCTCTTGCTCTCCCGTCAGAGCTCCCCGCCTCACACGGCCCCTGCCCACCCAGCTTCTTTCTTCTCCTGTCGCTGCTTACAGCAGACACAGACCTAGGGAAGTACTTGTTACAACCACGGCCCAGGGCCTTCATGGCTTGCTTAAGAACCAACATATGCTGTTCTCTCTTCTTCTAGGGATAGATTAGGAGAAGAGCAGTCACAGAATCATCATAGAACTATTGGAAGGGATCTTAAAGATCCAAACCCTGCCACTAGAGCAGGTTGCTCAATGCCACATCCAACCTGGCCTTGAATCACCTTTATCACACCCCCATGACCAAATTAAGCACTTCTCTAGTATTTCACACTAGAACTTCTGGCAAAACAAACATCCATTCAGTGAAAAATCTGTTCCTTCAGCTGTAAGAAGCACTGGAGTTGCTTGCATTCTCTGGCTGCCCAGTTGACTTCTTTCTAAGCCACATTACAACATCAGGAACAGGTGACAAAACAACACAGAGAAAGGCCCCAGTATTTACAGTTTGAACTATTATCCTGCGTTCAGGCATAACAGTTATTTTTCTCCTTCCTAGTAGCTGGTGCAGTGCTGTGGTTTTGACTTTAGTCTGAGAACAACGCTGATAACACACCATGTTTCAGTTGTTGCTCAGTAATGCTTACTCTGATGAAAGACTTTTCAGTCTCATGCTCTGCCAGTGAGGAGGGTCACGGGAAACCAGGAGGAAACAGGGACAGGACACCTGACCCAAACTGGCCGGAGGGGTATTCCATCCCACAGCACGTCATGCCCACGATAGACACTGGGGGCAGTTACCTGGAAGGCCCAGATCGCTGCTTGGGTCAGGCTGGGTATCGGTCAGTGGGTGGTGAGTATTGGGTGTCACTTGTGTTTGTTTTCCTTTCCCTTTTTAGTTTCATATTCTCTCTCCTTGTTATTTCCCTTATCATTATTAGTTGTAGTTTTGTATTATATTTTCGTTATTGGACTGTTATCTCAACCCGTGGGGTTCACATTCTCCTCCTCATCCTGCCCGGAGCAGGGGGGATGAAGGGAGTGAGTGAATGAGAGACTGCGTGGTGCTGAGTTACCAGGTGGGCTTAAACCATGACAACTATAAACACCACAGGACAGTACAGACCTGTTCTGCTTCAACATTTCATGGTCGATAAATTGCACTTGAATTTCCACTCTTGTGCATTACCTAGCTCACTGTCTCTGGGAATGGGCTAGAGATCACGTAACTGTAAGCAAAAATATTCCTGAGTTTCTGCACAGTACCACATTTTCTTAATAATAATCCTTTGAATCTTAAAGTCTTTTTCATCCAAATGCTGTCCCTTCATTTCAAAACAATGTAGTTCCAGTCTTATGTGAGGCAGCGATCTGCAATGATGTCATTACTGCTTAATTTCAATTCTTCCCTTCCTTTCTCCTGTTACAAACACACCTCTCCTTGGTTCAGTTTGGCAGAGACAACAGGAGACTGCCTCAGGGTGACACACTGCATTATTATCAGCAGCTCCTGTATTTATGGCTATATTTTCTTTTCTACAGTTCACAAACCAGAAGAACAATCTTTCCCACAATTAAGGACTATGTGTACAAACAGAACCCACAGTAAGCTTTGCTACAAGAAAATAAACACTAGACCCAGGAAGAAGGACCCAACCCACATTTTCTTTGTACAAAATTTTTTTTCCATATATTATAAAATTACAGTTTTAATAAAGAAGTAGAAAAATATGAAATTACTTGGAATGCTTTCAAAATACAAGTTCTTCCACAAAAGGCATTAATTATCCAAACTATTACACATAAATGATTCAAATATTCAGTGAACTACTGAGATGGTCCCAATCAATATACTGTACATGGAGGTTGGGGGGGGGGGGGAGGAGGGTGGGGGGGGGGGGGGAAGGAAAGGAAAAGTATATTTTAACTAAAAGGCTTGTCTCAAACTAGGGAAAGCCCCGTCTCAGTGACCAATCTGGAATCCAGCTTCACTTGTGTCAGTATCATGTTCCTTAGGAAAGGGAAGAGGAGAAAAAAAAAAAAATAATTAACAATAGAGTAGAAATGTCTGATTTTTGGCTGAATTAGACTATTTGAGATACAGGGAATACTTGTTAGTACAAACAGATGATCTGCTGATAAGCTCCAAACTTTGAAGCATCAAATTTACTATGAAGAATTATTTCTGCACACAGTACCACCTGTGAGTAACACTGCTGGTTTTGCATCCAAACTGTAGCACTAGGGAGCCCTATGACCATTCATGAGAGCACACTGCTTTTACTCCATGCACCACTGATGAACTGTATTTAACTGAAATTACCAAAACTACACTCGCATGTATTAACCCTCCAATTAAAATGAATGTGAGAATTAATAAACTGAGCACTACACATTCTATACAGATTAACTGTCCACACTTCACTGGTCTAATTTATCATACAACAAACATCTTAACACCTCACTGTACCACTTGCCTGTGAGAAGTGTAGCGACTACAAAGATGCATTAGCCTGTGCTGACACTATCAACTATTCACTTGTAATGCTGTTATTGAAAATACCTGGTTCAGTTTCTTAAACTCAACCACTTGGAAAAAGATGTGCTCCAGAATATGTTTGGCATCTTGCTTGTCCTTTGGGAGTTTACTTGTTACTCCTAGGATATCGCCACATTTTCGTACATAAAACTCCAGGTCATCATCAGTACCTAAACAAGCACCCCAGAGAAGAAGGCAGTTGAATATCACACATCTCTGTATCAACTGAGCAAAAGCTTATTACGAATCTCTGTTTGGCGTTGCCATTCTGGGATGTTAAGTTCTATAACTAAGATGAGTGGACTAGCCATGATGCACTCCATCAGTACTACTCCAGCTAGTGCTTTCTCATCTTGTTTAGACTTAAGGTGTGTTTAGAATAATCTTCACATTTTAGCTTCAAAGCATAAAAATAATCAGCAAGAGTGTGCAAAGCAATTCATGCATGATATGGGCAACAGCAGGCAGAAACATAATAAAATGTCATGTAAGAAACAAAGTAAAAACCCCTGGTACATAAAGTCCTATTAGCAATTTCCAAGACCTTCCAATTTCTCAGTTCAGAATGATAGCAGTGGATTTTCATAAATAAGGCTCATGGTTTAAAATCAGATACAACAATTTTTCCCCCAAAACTTGGGACTTTCTATAGAAATGTATAAACAATCAGTCTTTCTGCTTACATTTGTTTGTAATCTCTGCAAGACGAGCTTTCTCAGAAGAAAAAGTTTCATCCAAGTCAAACAGCTCCAGAGGGGGGGGAGGCAATTCTCTGAAAGCAGGTGGAAAAACCTTGAAGAGAAGAATTAGCATGGTTTATTGCCACGTATTTTTTCTACAGATCTCTAAGACAAACGTTTGGGACTTAGACTGGACTTAAGAAACCTTTTGTAAAGTCAAAAGCAACTCCAAAGCCCACAGTACAATGGGATCCCTCTTTAAACATTCCATTTATATTTTGTAAAAATAACTGAATATTCCAAAATAGTCACAAGTATGCCAGAGTTACTACCCAGCATCACAAATAGGCATTCTGCACTGGCAATTTGTTTCCAGTTTTGCTCCATGAGATCTAGTTGATGGCTGAGGGAGCTGAGGTACTAAGCTCACCATAACACCTCAACCTGGAAACATACATCACATCCATTCTGCTAAGAGTATTTTCTTTTGCATGCAATCACATTTGCCACAAGGCTGGATGAGGCTTTGAGCAACCTGGTCTAATGGAAGGTGTTCCTGCTCACAGCAGGGGGCTGGAACTAGATGAGCTTTAAGGTCCTGTCCAACCCAAGCATTCTATGATTCCATGAAGTTGGGCTTGTGTTTTTAAAGAGCAGCGCATGAGGCTACTGTCAGTTGCACCCCTGCAGCTACAAGTGATTACCTTCCTCAGCTGCCAAGGCTAGGAAGGACAGAGCCATGATGGCAAAACTCAAAAGGTACTTGCTTGTCCAAGTAAGTCTGACACTGCCATAGTTCATGTTGTTGTTGCCAGCCCAAATCTCTGCTGGTAAAGCCCTTGCTGTAAAAGACAAACACTCCACTTTCTACTTCCCTGGAGGATTTGGAGATGGAAGAAGAGTGGATAGCTTGGCTCCTCCCTTGGCAGCAGCTAGCACACGACTTACACCACCACTACCATCTGAAATACCACGTTCTTTGTTCACAGCAAAGGCTGAACCACCACCTCACAGGACTGAGCAGAGCTGGAGGTTTATATACACAAGACGTTCTGCTATAGTACCAGGTGTTACATTTTCAAACTCTTTTGATAAAATTAGAAGTGTAAATAAGTGCTCTTCCCTAAAAAATAGCTCCTGCAATGTATTCAGCTCCAAAGTGACTAATTATTACTACAGCATTTCTCACTATTTGGGTTTTGTTTTGTTTTTCTTTGGGGGGTGCGTGTGTGTTGTTTAAGGACTATGTATACAACACCAATGTTTTACATGAAAGAAGGGTTCTCCATGGCTGTATTAGCCAGGAAATTACTCACAGCTGGCTGGAGAACAGGTAGTGGAGTCTCAAACTGAGGCTGAATGAGTTGGAGAGGTTCATGTTTCACATTCAGCTGTTCATAAGCTCTGCAGCACAGAAAAAGACCAAGTGTGAGAGAAGAAATGACGATATCTATTTCCACTTGCAGGCTAGAGAGATGTAGAGTCTCTATGACGTTATGCACAGTCATAGCATAAAACCTCAGGAATATCTAATTTTACAAGGACCCCAGAGAACTTACACATCAGTAATAACTGACTTCTACAGCGAGCAAGTTAGTTAAAATTATGACAGAGAGTAATGATAGGCTGATATGTAAGATGATAAAAAATAAGGGTATCACACTTCTACACTTAAAACAACTTTTAAATAGAGGTATCAGGACAAAGTGATCCCGTTCAGAAAGAGCAGACCTGGGATTTCAAAAAGACTTTTCAGGAATTCCACTACCAAAAGCTATCTAAAAAAAAAACCCTGTTATGGGATCAGAAGGGAGATCTCACTATGACTCACATCTAGTGAAAATACAAAAAAATACAGAGTAAGAAGAGTGTCCACAACAGAGTGGAATTTAATGGAATCTGTTTTAAGGCTGCTGCTACTTAATGTGTTCATACATGAGCTGGGCAACAGAGAAGTTATGAGGGACAAAGCTGTCAGCAATACAGAACTGGTAAAACAGTAGCAATCTCCAGACACAATTATTGGGAAATGCAATTCAGTAAATGCCAAGTAATTAAAAAATGGAAAAGCAACCAGCTCTTCGTTATCACTCCAGAAAGTGCCCAACATCACTGCAGATAATTCTCCTAAAGTATCAGTTCACTGAATCAGCAGTAGTCAGAAAAAAGGAAGAAACAATGTCAGAAAGTACAGCTAAGACAAGCAAGAGAAAATATCACTGTCACACTGTACAAATCAATCTTCTGGTACATCCATTATCAGAATGCTGCTGAGAGCTCAGTCCCTTCTGCTCTTAAGCACAAACAGATAATGCATAATATGGAATGGAAAAGGAAAGGGAAAGGAATGGAAAGGAGTGGAACAAGAATGGAAAGGAAAGGAAATCACATCTGCTGACTTGATAACTGAAGGGAGGGCAGTTGTATCCATCTGATAAAGGGACATATCAAACAGCTTTGTGAAGTCTCTTGGGTTCTCATCTCCTTCCTGCAGACAGACTCGCAGTTGCTCAGACAGTGCGGCTGTATCTGGGAGCATGGTATAGTCTGAAATCTGAAAACACACATGCCTATGGTTTAAAGAGTCCAACCCATTTACATAGTCTCTTTCAAGTTTCTCTCTCACCTAAAGTCTCATCTAGAAATAATTATTCCACTTTTAACCATGTAGGACCTTTTGCAGTACAGCTTACTAGACAAGGCATCTGCACAAACTCTATTCTCTCAGCTGTAAAGCTACTTGCCACATGGGCATTGTATCTAGATTTCTGTTAATTCATTAGAATTAAATGAAACAACTTACTAGTCATCTGTGCAAGACTGTTGTTCTTTTTATGCATACAGAGGATACAATTAAAAATAGTGTTTGCATATGTCAGTTAAAAAACCCAACAAACCCAGCTAAAATTGCTAACAGATTGATCCCTACCCATACACAGAAAACCTGCCTTCACTTCACACACCTTCATCTTGCCTGAGGGCTCAGAGGGAAGACTTTCACAAAAGAAATCTTGTAAAGAATAGCAACCTAAGTCTGAGAGATACAATACCATTACTTTTTATACCTAAACTGTCTACTCAATCTTTGACCCTGAATAAAGGGTCTGCAACAACAGCCTCCATGCAGCTGTGAACCATTTTGTGATAAATACACAGTTTGCCAAAACTGGTGCTGCTACATCACACTATTATTTACCTCCTTATGATGGATCTCTTACCTCAGGGTCCTCCTTATCCATCTGGTTCAAACGGATATCTGATGTTGTGAGCCATTGGAAAAGCACATCCTGGAGAAGGGCAAAACTTAGTTTCAGGAGGGTCCAAGTTATATTATGCTTAAACATTCATATTATACCTATTCCATAACATACTATGAAAAAGAAGGAAAAAAGGGTACTATATCAAAGAATATTTGTGGGGAAAATACGAACCTTATTTGTATTTACGTATCGAAGCAATGAGTCATGGCAATGAGCACACTCTGTACAAGGTGCAT
>NW_009940323.1:4824-7951 GCF_000696875.1 Nestor notabilis | reverse complement strand
AGCAGGAAATTCCCCTTCTAATACAGAATGGGACATATGCCGCTTTGGAAAGTGCATTACAATCTCCAGGTATCAGAAGCCATATATGCAAAGGTTTATGATTAATCAGTGGCCATAATGAAGCGCTAAAGAAACTAAGAAAAAGTAGTAAACAAAAAACCCTAACAGACTACTTCCATATTAATAACTAAAGTGATGAACTTTAGTAGGAAAAGTAGGAAAAGCTTTTCGGAGTCATGTAAGATAAATAACAAACTGCATCTTTAAAAACTTCTTCCTGTTAGTTCTGCTGTGATAACCTCCTCAGGATGTTAGTATTGGGTTAGAATCTCCATACTGAATCCATTTTAAAGCTGTCTTGCTCTAACATGAAGCTTGTGAGTGAGCTTAGATTTCATTGGAAATGCTGTGATCATTTCTTAAATTGTTCTTAAAAAAAACCAACCCAAACTACCAAACTCAGATCAACCAAAAAAAACCCCAAAACCACAACTTACCATAATCTTCCCATTTTCTTCTTTATCTAAATACTGATCACTGAACATGTGGGAAGAGCCCAGCGCTGCCATCTTTCCACCTTGATTCTATCAACAAAGAAAAAAATATAGCAAACAATCCTTCCAGATCTTCCAAATCACAGTTTTGAGTGAATTGTTAATGCCGTCTAATTAGAAAGTGGTTTAAATAAATAAACAGGAAATTTCAGAATAAGTAGTGGCAAAAGCAGCTTCAGACTTGGCAAGCTCACAGGAGTATGGCACAGCAGCATTCTAAGCGTATACGCTGTTAAGGTACATAAATTTATTAAAAATACTGATCTGCATTTCGTAAGAGTAGACAGACAACTGACAGCCTTACGAAGATATTCATGACACATCTTTGGAATTCTCCTCTAAGATTACTCTTAATCCTTCCTGGAAGACATACACAAGAAACACTAAGTTTTCAAGACAAGGAACCCTGTAATGCTCCTGCACCGACTATGAAACTCATCACATGACATAACCATGCATACTGCTGTAACAAAACTGAAGATACACGAAACAAAGCTCCAGTTTGTTCAAAAAAATTGCTGATGTTTTGCACTCGTTTTGCAAGGGTTTAACCCAAGTTCTACATGCCTTACCCACAACAGTACTTCCAGTTGCTATTCTTTACTGTATCTCTTTTTTCACTCCAAGAGATCTTGTTTTCCTCCTACCAAGTTTCTCTGCTCTGAGAACCTCTGTGTCTGCCTTCATCTTGTACCCTTGTGCCTGTAATTTCCTTGAGGTAGACAGGAAAAATGCTGCCACCTATTTGACATGGATGTCACCCTACTAGATCAAAGGAAGAACACTTCAGTAATCAATTCATGCAAAACACATTATATGGATTTCACTGGCAGAATAATTTAGTTGTTGTAGTTCTTATAACAAAGCACTCCTCTCCATACCCATTAGGGGAAGCACATGAGGCCCCGCATAAACAGGCGCAGTCTTGAAACAAGAACATCAACCAGCAAGGCTATAATCCCGATAGAGTTGTCATACACAATCATGGAATGGTTTGGGTTGAAATGGAGCTTAAATATTATTCAGTTCTAACCCCCTGCCATGGGCAGGGACACCTTCCACTGGACCAGGTTGCTCAAAGCCCCATTCGACTTGGCTTTGAACCCGTCCAATCTGGCCAAATCCCATCCAACCTGGCCTTGAGTTAAGGTTTTGTAGAAATTAGATGACTTATGTCACAAAAAGACAAATTCATCATTAATGTGTATAATTTCAGATTATCAGGAGTTCAAAACTAGGCATGAGTCTGGGGAGTCCACTGGATCTATGTGCAAATACTGTGTAAGTGAAGGGATTTTATTATATCTTACTCTGACAGCTGCAGACAAAACGCAAGCAGTAAGTGTACTTGTGAATTCACTTCATGCTGCTGTACTGTCTTTGTTTTACAGACTTTATTCAGCCACAACATGGGGGGGATGACCTTGGGCATCCTCAAATGCCCAACTAACAAAGATGTCAAAAAAAATGTAGTAATGTTAGAAACTCATCTACATAGCAAAAAATGTGTTAATGTGTTTACCTTTGCCAACAATATTAATCATTTGTTTGTACTTATCAACTACTATTGGATTTATGGTTGTGTCGTGGTTCAAGCCCAGCCGGCAACTTGGAACCATGCAGCTGCTTGCTCACTGCCCCCCTCTTCCTTCCTCCCCCCTGCTCCTGGAGGGATGGAGAGGAGAATCAGAGGAATGTTAACTCCCACGGGTTGAGATAACAGCACTCCAGTAACTAAGGTATAATACAAACCACTGCTGCTACCAATAATAATAAGGGAAATAACAAGGGGAGAGGACACAACCGCTCACCACCCGCCGACCGATACCCAGCCCGACACGAGCCGCGATCTGGGCCTTCCGGGTAACTCCCCCCAGTTTATATACTGGGCATGACGTGCTATGGTATGGAATAGCCCTTTGGCCAGTTTGGGTCAGGTGTCCTGTCTCTGCTTCCTCCTGGCTTCCCCTCCTCCCTGGCAGAGCATGAGACTGAGAAAAGTCCTTGGTCAGAGTAAACATTACTGAGCAACAACTAAAAACATCGGTGTTATCAGCGTTGTTCCCAGGCTTAAAGTCAAAAACACAGCACTATACTAGCTACTAAGAAGGAGAAAAAATGACTGCTGTAGCTGAACCCAGGACAGGTTGGTTTTATAAATTAACAGGGCTGGATGGGTTACTCAACATACAAACATTCCAAGGTGACAGTCCTCTTCCTTAACACAATATGGTGTATTGTTGAAGCTAATTATAATCTTAATTAATAAATGACCAGTAAAGCAGTGGAAAAAAAAACCCCAAACTTTAAAGAAGAACTAAAAATATCCATCTATCAACCAAATATCATTTTTGCTGACCATCAAATTATCCTCTGAACCCCATGCAAAGAAGTTTATCATAAAAGAAGACAGGCTCATCAAGAGTTTGCAGACACCTCAAAACCAGAATCATAGAATCAGATGGAGTTGAAAAAACCTTTAAGATAATCAAGTCCAACTGTTCCCAGCACTGCCAATGCCACCACTAAACCATGGTACTGAGGGCCTTGTCTACATGGTTTGTGAAGACTTG
>NW_009940323.1:809-4692 GCF_000696875.1 Nestor notabilis | reverse complement strand
TGGGAGCAGAGACCAGCCCCCTCCTGGCTCCATCCTCCTGTCAGGCAGTTGTAGAGAGCGATAAGGTCCCCCCTGAGCCTTCTCTTCTCCACACTAAACCCCCCAGGTCCCTCAGCCCTTCCCCATCACACTTGTGCTCCAGGCCCTGCACCAGCTCCGGTGCCCTTCTCTGGCCCCGCTCCAGCACCTCAATGTCTCTCTTGCAGTGAGGGGCCCAGAAGTGAACACAGGGTTCGAGGTGCAGCCTCACCAGTGCCCAGTGCAGGGGGACAGTCACTGCCCTGGCCCTGCTGCCACACTGGTGCTGATACAGGCCAGGATGCTGATAGCTTCTTGGCTACTTGGGCATAAGCTGCTCATGTTCAGCCAGCAAGAACTGGGTCTGTAAGTACTGCCAGAAAATACACTCACGATTTCTGTGGGGGGTAGGAGAATGCATGGTTTGTTACATGCAGAATCATACCTCATGCTGATAGAAAGCAAGAATAGGCCTGTTGAGTGGGAAGCAGACAGATCCTGTTGACAGAATAGCCACTGCTGGCTTCATCACATTCAGTGTGGCACCAAATGGATACACAAAAGTGAGAGCTCTGCAGAAAATACAGGAACTCTGTAAGTACCTGCATGGATCAGGTAGGCACAAAACTCAGTCTGTCTGCCTGAAGTACACACTGTAACTGTAGGCTGGTGCTGGAATGCCAATGCCTTCCAAGAATTACATCATTATAATGACATTTCAGTGTCCTTCTACAGGTTTTTCCAGGTTGATGATTTGTCTTAAACAAGGAACAAAGTACACTCTTATACCTGAGGGGTATTTAACTCACAGATGAATTATCATTCTGGAATAAAATAAAAAAAAAAAACCCAAACAACAACAAAAAAACAAACAAACAAAAAAACAAACAAAAAAAAACCAACCAAAAAAAAACACCCCAAAAAAACCCCAAACCAAAAAAAAAAAAAACCAACCAAAAAACCCCCTCAAAAAACAGCCTGAAATGGTTTTACATTTTTCCTTGTAATCAACCACATGGTCATTTATTAGTTTAGGAAACAGCTACCAAGGAAGAATACAAACATTCATAGTTACAGAAAAGCTGTATTCTTCTCAATGCCTTTTCTCTCCTTTGTAGCACAAAAGGATGGAAAGTTAGAAACTGCAAGAAATGTTTATCTTACCCTGACTTAAGACTCTTTAAGAACATGTAGGGCTGCTCAAGCCTGTAGCCAGACCACTCCCTATTGAGAGGTTACTCATATTTACATTGTTTAATCAAACTCAAATCCACAGAATAGGGTAAAAAGATCAGGTTGGGAGAGTAATAATTCCCTTCAAAATCTATCATTCTTGCTCCTTCGCTGGTTATCGAGCACTACTAAACAGATTCTCCTTTCCAAATATAACCTTTAGGAGCAAGAAGCTGACAGAGAAATACATTACAAAACCTCAACACAAGCACAATATACTCCTGCTAGGTTACAAACTGTCTAATTCTGAGTTATTCACAGTATCTTCACACCAGCTTCCTCAAGGGAAAACACTTACTGTGAGTCACATCCACTTCCATCTTCATCTGTTGTCTCAAGCACCGTTTTTCTTGCAGCTTCGCTGATTCCCCTACAAGACGGTGAAAAGCAAAACTTACTGAAAACAATATGGATTGTATGAGTTTAAAGACTTACATACCCCAAATATTTACCTATTCAAAACTCCATCAGAGATTAGCGCTTCTTTTGGGTGGTGGTACTTGTAATAAACATTTCGTACTACAGCATCTTGAAAAAAGAAAATAATAAAGAAATTTACATCTTAGCTAATCAGTGTTATGATAGATACAGCAATGAAAAATGAGTTTAGCTGTTGGATTGCCTGAGTGTTTGCTTCTAACATCAGGAAGTTGACATACAGCACCCGAAAGGACCCAAATCAGCCTTCACTACTGTTTCCTTTTGGACATACAGATTTAGAACAAGAATGTATTTGCAAGTTCAAATAAAAATATGAAAAATAAGCACATCTACCAAGTCTTCTGCAAAGCACAAGAGGCAGAAGGATCCAGTTAAAAGAGTATTAAGTTTCACAAGTGGCAGGGTGCTGGAACTAGATGATCTTAAAGGTCCCTTCCAACCCAAACCACTCTATGATTCCAAGTTCATTCTTTTTTTATACGTCTTCCAAAAGCATGATGAATCAAACACTGTTGATGCAAAAAAAGGCATAATCTAGAAATGCCACTAAAGACCCTGGAAATATTTTATGTACACTGAGACACAGTTGTTTTGTTTGGGTATTTTTCCACATTGGCAGTGGAAAAACTAGTGAGTGTCATTTCATTGGTCTGCTAAAGAAAAGGACCACTGTTCATTCAGTGTGAGTGATTCAATCCAATAAAACACATGAAAAAAATATTTGAAATGAAAGGCTTTTTAACCAAGAAATGTCACTAGAATTAATTTTTCTTAGTAAATACCATTAAGTCTACAACTAGAGCAAAGGAAGGGAGATGGCTATGTTATTAAGGTATTCTGCCCATGGAAAGCCCTTGGTGTGCTGCAGATTACACTGCCAGGTACATCTAGATTCCAAGAAAAAAACATCTCTTAGACCACAGAGTACTTTGTGAGCGGGATGTGCTTGGCTTACACCTACAGCAGCTAAACCTGCTCTGTAGATTTTGCTGAGGACAGATGAATATCAGTGAGCCCCATTACCATTATTAAAAACGATCCCATACTCTTCTAACAAAAAGTTAATATTTGTGCCATATCGGGACTCTCCACCTTCTCTCAGCATCACCAGGATGGCTCCACCATCCTCCAGGAATTTTTTCAGAACAGAGAACTGAAAAACACCAAAGAAAGAAACATGTGAAAAGGTACACACAAAACTGCAGGAAGTTATATGGAGAAGAGGGAAGGTAAATGATTCTGACCACTTGCAATTAACTTATCCTATGACAAATTCACATTTCAATTGGTGTAAATTCATTTAAAGCAGTACACTGCAAATTCTTCTGGGCTGTTCTTTTCTATTTTGCATTAAGCAAATCTTAAAACGCACTTAATTTGCAGACAACTACTGACTTCTTACCTCAGCAGCACTGAACTTTTCTCTTGGGCCTGCCGTAATCCACAATTTCACCCCAAACAGTTTCTCAGATGTGATCTCATCTTTTAAGCTGTGAATAAAGACACACGTTATTCTTGGATCTAATCCTGGACTACAACTTTTCTCTCTTTATATAATTGTTTTTTTTTTAAAGGACTGTCAAACACAAAGCCAATAATTTCAGTCATTTTGCATCTTTTTATCTGGGTTTAAAGTTGACAAGCAAAAATAATCCTTACAAATTTCAACCCACTAGAAGGTAAAGCTCCTCTAACAAGGTATGGTGGCAGATCCAGAACTGGCATAAACTGTCACAGCTGCTATTAAACTTGCCATCTAACAGGCGTCCTCTTATTCTTCTCTTATTTTTAATTTTTTGCTCTGAGCACTTTTTGTAGTGGACAGATAGACAATATCATAGGTACAAGGGCTGCTATCTTTTTACCTCAAAACTAAATCAAGGTAGGCTCAAAACCTGTATCAGAAGCTGCACCCTTATAACTTACACTCCATCTCTTCCACAGATCAGAAAGTCCCAGACTGGTTTGCGTTGAAAGAGACCATAAAGCTCATCCAGTTCCAAGCCCCTGCCACGGGCAGGGACACCTTCCACTAAAGCAGGTTGCTCCAAGCCCCTGTGTCCAACCTGGCCTTGAACATTGCCAGGGATGGGGCAGCCACAGCTTCTCTGGGAACCCTGTGCCAGCGCCTCAGCACCCTCACAGGGAACAGCTTCTGCCTTAGATGTAACCCAAATCTCCCGTTTCAGCT
>NW_009940323.1:0-497 GCF_000696875.1 Nestor notabilis | reverse complement strand
CGCTGGGGGTGCACCCAGCACACGGGGGGGTTCTGGGCTCAAGCACACACTGACAAATCATGGGGAGCTTCTCACTGACCAACACCCCCAAGTCCTTCTCCTCAGGGCTGCTCCATCCCGTCTTCTCCAGTCTGATTGTGGTGGGGATTGCCCCGACCCAGGGGCAGGACCAGATACGACAGCGGGAAGCTCCGAAGTCATATACGCACAAGGAAATTGCAGCTAAGGCCAGAGACCGCAATCAATGCAAAACCGATCTTTGCTTATGATGCCCATTCCCAAAGACATTCGGGCACCCAAGGAGGATCACGTACATCTTGGGATCTCTGCAGGCAAACCGGGGCGGTGGGGGTGAGGCGTCCAGCACCTTCCCTCAGGCGCGGCCCATCAGCTGAGCCGCTCAGGACGCCGTCCCTCACCTCTGAACCTTCCAGTTACCGCGAAGCCTTTTCCGCAGGGATTTGTAGCTGCTGGCGAGAGTGAAAGCCTCCCCTTTG
>NW_009940322.1:30795-37665 GCF_000696875.1 Nestor notabilis | reverse complement strand
GCCCCGGTAGGAGCTGGGAGGCTGCGCAGCGTGAGCTTCCCGGCCTTGCACAACTATTGCGCTTAATTACAGCATCAGGAAGAAGCGTCGGTCGGCTGCGGCGTCAGTTTTGAGTGCCGAGCGCCTTGATGTCGTGTCAGGAGAGGGGAGCAACAGAAGAGATGGTGGTCTCGGTAAAGTTGAACGTGTTCTGGGTTTGTTTCCCCACAGGCTAAGCGCACCAAGAAGGTTGGGATTGTGGGTAAATATGGTACGCGTTACGGTGCATCCCTTAGGAAAATGGTGAAGAAGATCGAGATTAGCCAGCATGCCAAGTATACCTGCTCCTTCTGTGGCAAGGTGAGAGACCTCCTCCCCTTAAAGTCTTTACAAATAACTTTGTTGCTGATGCTAGGAATATCATTTGATGCTTTGGTAATTTTTCTGCTGAAGAGGACTCCACTAGTTTTGAGACAGTGATTAGTGTATTGTGAGCTTCGGGCTACTGTCAGAGCCTTTATAAAATAAAAATAGTAGAAACTTCACGTGTGTGTTTAGTGGTAGTTAAATGAAAACAAATTATATTTCATTACATAAATGTTATCATACTATACATTTTAGGTATCTAATGAAAAGACCTAACAATTAACACACTTACTATCCAGTTAATTAAGACATGAATTTGGGCTTCCCCCCTTCTTCAGTAACTTCACGGCTTACCTGGAGGAGGAAGAGAGCTTCCTTTTTCCTGGGTGATGGGAGCTCAGTACCCGCCACTCACTCACTAGATGCTATTCAAAGTGGGTCCAGTTGTTTGGCTTTTTCAGCTGATAGTGTTTTACTCTTTTTTTTTCCCTTTTATTACAGACCAAAATGAAGAGGAAGGCTGTGGGTATCTGGCACTGTGGATCCTGCATGAAGACAGTTGCTGGTGGTGCTTGGACTTACAAGTAAGGAAATCAAGAAGCTCCTATTGGCATTTATTGTCATGTAACGGAAGCATAAGATGGCTTTCTTCTTTTTCTTTTTTCTTCCCCCCCCATGTTAGTCTACTAACCATTTAGTAGATCTGTCTTCAGTGAGTGATATGTGGGTTTTTTTTCATGCATTTAAGATTTGATTGGAATGGATCAAATTGGGTTTGATTGCTGTCCTTTCCAGTGTCTGTTGTGCAGCTTCTGACAATGTTGCCTTTTACCCACCATGTTACTCCTGCTGATTTTGGTGGGTCCCTCCAAAATTTATTCATCTTGCTGGGCTTTATGAAAGCAGTTGTTTACTTCAGAAATGCAAGCACTGCATCTTTTCCCAAATGAATTAGAAACGTGCAAATGCTATTTTTAAGTAGTCTGTTCTGTGCCTCAGCTGTAGTGTCATTTCTTAGTGAAGCTGTAAACTATAGTTGCTGCTTTTGTGAGATACTAGGCTTGGGCCAGTTTTCTGGTGATGGAAGAAAAGCAGCAGAGAGAATGGCTGGTTCATACACCTATTTCAGGGTGGAGTCATCTGGGTGGATGACACTTGACATGCCCTACTGACTTACTGTGAAAAGAGCTTCAACAGCTGCTAATAAATCATGCTTCTGGGGATACTGTATTAGACCTGGGGTTTATTTTTCCTTTCTTGATTCTTTTGGCTGTATAAAAATCTTAATTGTGTGAGGGAACTCTTACCTCTTCTTTCAGAGACTAAGCAGCACTTTTTTTGTGTTTACACTCCCAGCCTTTTCCATTAGAGGCACAGCTACAATAGGCAAAACCAGATTTACTCCCAAGAAAAATTATTTCCATGTTTTCCTTTAATTTAAAAACATTGAATTAGTCCTTCTAATGGTGCTCTTGCTTACTCTCTTTACTCTCCTTCCCCCACAATCCTGGTAGAAGACACTGTTGCCCCACACGTAACAGTCACTAGTAATCCAAGCCCATGTGCTTGTGCATGTAGTCAATGCATGACTGGCTAACTCAGGCTAGGATGTAGCTTGTGAAGCAGTCAGACTGTGACTATTGGAAAGATTAATGCTTTCTCGAGAAAATAACACTGTCATGGGTTGTTCTGCTGCCACTTGCAAATGATTCTGTTGCTTCTTCCAGTACCACCTCTGCAGTGACGGTCAAATCTGCCATCAGAAGACTGAAGGAATTGAAAGACCAGTAGAAACTACTTCTCATTCTCCTTGTGAAACATCCTTTTTTTCCCCTCTGTTAAGATCTATCCTATTGTTGTTTTTATTTCAACAATAAAAAGGTAATAATGGAGTGGAATCATGATCATCTTCCTACAAGAATTCCCATGTATCTTGCTGTATATGGTGGGTTGACAGTGGCTGGGCATCAAGTGCCCACCAAAGCTGCTCTATCACTCCCCCTCCTCAACTGGACAGGGGGATAGAAAATACATCAAAAGGCTCATCAGTTGAGATAAGGTCAGGGAGAGATCACTTGCCAATTACCATCACAGGCAAAACAGACTTAACTTGGGGAAATTAGTTTAATTTATTACAAATCCAGTCAGAGCACATTAATGAGAAATGAAACTAAATCTTAGAAACACCTCCCCTCCCTCCCGCCCCTTCTTCCTGGGCTTGTTTTTATTCCCAAATTCTTTATCTCCTCCCCACCAGTGGTGCAGGAGGATGGGGAATGAGGGCTGTGGTCAGTTCACTGTCATTTCTGCTGCTCCTGCCTCCTCAGGGGAAGACTCCTCTCACTCTTGCCCTACTCCAGTGTGGGGTCTCTCCCATGGGAGACAGTTTTCCAAAAACTGCTCCAGCGTGGATCCTTTCCCTATGTGCAGTGCTTCAGGAACAGACTGCTCCAGCGTAGGTCCCTTCCATGGGGTACAGCCCTTCAGGAACAGACTGCTTCCATATGACTCCCCTGTGGGGTCGCAAGTCCTGCAGCAAACCTGCTCCAGTGTGGGCTCCTCTCTCCACAGGGTCTCAGGTCCTGCCCAGAGCCTGCTTCAGCATGGGCTTACCACAGGGTCACAGCTTCCTTTGGGCATCCCTCTGCTCCAGTGTGGGATCCTCCCTAGGCTGCAAGTAGAGATCTGCTCCACTGTGGACTTCCATGGGCTGAATGGGGCCAGCCTGCCTTATCATGGGCTGCACCATGGGCTGCAGGGGAATCTTTGCTCTGGCACCTGGAGCACCTCCTCTCCTTCTGCACTGACCTTGGTGTCTGCAGTCCACCATATATTATCACTTTTCTTTCTGGCTGTAGTTGCTGTTGTGCAGTTTGGAGGGTTTTCTCTTTCTTTACTATGTTATATGTCACAGAGGTGCTACCCCTGTTGCTGATGGGCTTGGCTTTGGCCAGCATTGGCTTTACCAGACAGAGGGGGAAGCTTCTAACAACTTCTCATATAAGCCACTCCTGCAGCCCCCCTGTTACCAAAACCTTGCTACACAAATCCAATATATGTATACTGTATTTATATAACTGTGGCAACATTAGTAGTGTTATCCATCAGTTGAGTGGCTCTTGTTACTGCTGAAGCGATTAGAAACCACTTTTCCTTTCCAGGTAATTGCATACTTTGTTGCTTGAATGCACTGAGGTGAGTCTGAGGGAAGCTTAAATAGCTTGAAGAAGCCTGGATCATCTTGATCTGCCCATTGTGTCTGTGCCTTAAGGAATGGTGTAATGTTCCATGAGTGGAGGAATACGCAGGTGTACGGGGGGAGGAGAGAACATGTAAAATGCTACTCTGCCTCTTCCCATTTGCCTTTGAAGAGTGCTCAGGGGAGTAGGGCATGTACTGGAAGATGGAGAGAAATGAAGCATCACGGCTGGCTTGGGGGCAGAGGTTGGAATTGTAAGAGAACAGATGATAGCATCCTCTGTTGCTGGCAAATGCCTCTAATTTTCCCACATCAGCTACAGATGGTTGCTTACTACAACCCGTAGTGTGTCCTGTTCCCCACAGATCTCAAGATTAGTCCCCCTGCATATTCTCTAAGGCTTGCTCTTTCTGGTGTGATAGCTGGCTCCCATGTATGTTCATGTTGCCTAGTCCATGCTAAATTGCAACAGTAAATTTTCATGTTGAGCCAACTCCTGGGACATCCAGTCTCAGAGCAAAAGCTGCTGTTTGGGTTAATAATTGCCTCCAGATCATCCCTTTAGACTGTCAAGCTCAAGATGCTGGAACATTTTCTGTGGTCTGATAGGTGAGTTTTAATTTGGTTTGGGGCTTGTTTTTGTCTGAGTTTTTGATGACTACAGTATCTCTTCTGTCCTTAATACAGGTCAAAAAACATGAGTCTTGTTAATAACCTTGATCAGCTGCTGGAGGAAGAAAAGAAAGCAGGAAGCATAGTGGTTGCTTACTCTTGCTCCATCTTAAGCTTTAAATGGATTTGGGTGATGATGAGCTATGGCAATAATGTCATTAATGAGCCTGACATGTTTGGAAAATAGAATCACAGAATCATAGAATGGTTTGGGTTGGAAAGGGCCTTAAGATCATCTAGTTCCAACTCCCCTGCCATAGGCAGGGACACCTCATACTAAACCATGTCACCCAAGACTCCATCCAACCTGGCCTTGAACACTGCCAAGGATGGAGCATTTACAGCTTCCTTGGGCAACCCATTCCAGTGCCTCACCAACTTCACAGTAAAGAACTTCTTCCTTCTATCTAACCTGAACTTCCCCTGTTTAAGTTTGAACCCGGTAAAATAAAGTAAATGCAGAACTGGACCTAAGTAGGAACCTTTTCCCAAGCTGCAAAAATTCTATAGCTCAGAAGTTTGACTGCGGTGCCCCTGAGCTTGTTATCTAGGGTTTTTGTTTTTTAATATAGTTTTCTAAACTTCCCTTACTAAAGTTAAAAGTTGCGTATTCAGATATCCAGCATCATTCACAGCAACTTGCATATCTTTCATGTCACCTCCCAGCAGGGATGAAAGTGATTTCCTGGGACTCTGGGAATGACTTTCTGGGAGAATGGCAATCTGCTATCTGGAGGATAGATCACTGCACATTTCTCCATTTACACACCTTGTTCTACCTGTAGTGCAGAGTGAAGAGTTATGTGACAGGCTTGACGTGGAGATGGCAGTGGGTGACTCTCTTTAGCAGCAATGCTTGTTTTTGTCTGTGTAGATGAACGCTATCATGGCCTGCCACACGTCTTCTGTTATAGCAGGGGTACAGAGGAAACTTGTGAGTTCAAGAAACTCTCAGCTCAACTCTGTCTCATTTTTGCTGCTGCTTTTCTTGCACAAGAGCAGCTTTCTTGTCAGGCCTCCCAGCTTAGTCCTGGGCACTGCTGTTGCTGGTCTTGGTTCGTGCTAACCAGCTTTCTTGGAATGCCATCTCCAAGCTGCCTTGTACTTTCTTTTCAGTTAAGATGTTTCTGCTCCCTTGGGGATGCCTTGCATACTGTTGTATGGATAGCTGGAACATTTCAATGAGCCAGCTTTTCTCCTGCTGGCTGCTGCTCCGTCTGAAGATAGGGTGAATGGTACGTGAGGATGACTTACGCTACTCTGAGGACATCTCTGCTGCCTGAAAACCAGCTGCTGACCTGCCTCAGTGAGTTTATTAAGCAGCAGTGCCCCTCACTTTGGCTTACCCTCCTGCATAGGTTTATGAAGTGCTGTGGCCCAGGAGCTGCTTTGCAGGTAACTGAGCCATCCGTTCGTGAAACCTCAGGGAGATTGAAGGGTTGGGTAACTGGTATAGACTGAATGTCCAGAAACAGCTTTGTGTCCTGCTTGGGACTCCAGGAAAAGAGGTGACATGGGTGTGGGCTCATGTGGAGGTGAGTGAGCTCAGGACCTATCAGCCACGCACCTGTGTGTCACCTTGGAGAGCGCTTTCTAGACTTCTGAGCAATGACAACACTTCTAAAACTGCATCAAAATGAAGACAACATCCATTATACTAAAGGTATACTAAATTATACTTCATGTGAGCCCTTTTGTTGGGAAATTGTGATGAAGCCACATGAGCACTGATTACTTTGCTTCCTACTTCATTGTGCAAAAGCCTCTATTGGTAAAACACTTCGTGCTTAGGGGGAGGTTCCTTTGGTGATGTGGCTGTACAGCTCTGCCTCTAGAAGGGGATCTGGAGGGCTTGGGTTGCTCTGTGGAGGTCCTCATTTCTGCAAGGAGGCGCCGTGCAGCCAGTTGAGGCAGGGGAGGCCTGACAGCCTGGAAACAGCAGCCCAGCTGCCTGGGTGGTGGGCTTGAGGATGGGAGGGGGAAATGCTGTTTCCAGTGAAGTTGCAGAAGAGGTCCAAAACTCCAGAGCCACCTGCATGAGGTGTTCCTACTCACCTACTCGTTGTGAACATGAGGTGTTCACAGGGATCTGTGGCAATACAGGGGCAACGGTGACACAGGCTCATCTGCCACCAAACAGTTGCTGCTATGCCTTGGTGATCACCAGAGAAAAGTACTGCTCAGTGCTTGGAACAGCTGCAGGTGTCCCCTGGTTAAACACATCCTACTGTCTACTGGTGTTCTTGAGCCACTAAATCCAAATGTAAGTGGCAAGTTAGTGAGTGTGGTCCTGGCAAATTTGGATTTACCTGCTGTCTCAAAGGCTGTGACAGCTGTGGTGTGGATGTGTGTGTGTTACCAGCTCTCCCTGCCCTTACAAGCAGGATGGTGGTGTTCTGCATATTGCCTTTTATTCTTGACTCAGTGTGCTGGGGTCACATTTCCATGTCTCTCTCCACCCCCACACTTCTGGGAGCTGAGATATGACTCTGCACACCTCTGTGCTTTTTCATTAATTCAGAGGTCATAATTAAAGCACAGGTTTCTGATTAAAGCCCACTCAACTGCTATGAAGTAGCTATTAACAGATGCAGAGGATATGCTTCATTATGTTGATATCCCAAGGTGATTGCACAGGTATCTTATCTAAGGTG